>NC_072823.1:32852500-33152500 GCF_027744805.1 Dunckerocampus dactyliophorus | reverse complement strand
TCAGGGCTTCAGTTCGTAAAGAAAAGCCTCCGCTGCTCCTTCCACTCTAGCATCCAGTATGTCTAACCCAAGTAATTCCAGTGTATCCTTGAGAGCTGGAAGAAATCCCCATTTTAACAGATTCTCTGTTAACTGTTTAAAGTTAGTGTTGAAATATCCAGGTTCTGGAGGATAGAGACAGGGATGCTGACATTGAGAAGGGTGATCAACTTCACAGCCCTAACAATCTTTTTTAATCTACTTCTGCACCACCACTTGCACGGCGCTAGCCACACAGGCCTTTACAGTGCCGAGAAATCCACCACTCACCACTATCGGAGACTGAGGCGCGGGTGAGTCTGGAGGCGTCAGGAGCGCATTGTGTGTTCCTATGGTGAAGACAGTGGCAGGCGTTGACTCTCGCAGCTGTTATAATCCCCCCAGTATGGGCAGTAGATGGAGGTCCGCATGGTAGCTTGCCATGGGTCTGTCCATTGTCGAGGGATTGGGCAAAACAACCGGCTGCGTACACCGATGAGCCTTCTGCTGTCCCTTGTTCAGTCACCTTGTGTGGAGAGCCAGGGGTGGCAATGGATCCTCCAGTGATCTGACCCAGGGTGAGCGCTATGTCCCCCGTCACCGTGCTGGCGTAGGGATCGGTCTGGTAGTCTTGCGCCTCACAGGCCGCGAGAAGGGTCGAATCACCCTCCTGATAGCCGTGGAAAAGTGGCTTATACATCTCAGCGTGTCCTGAAGATGTCTGAGAAATATTTGACACCCAGTCGAGAAGCTCTTCATCTCGAATTTCATAGCTGCTGCCGCTGCTGACGTTGTTTTCAGCGAGAGGTCGCAGTGTTCTCTGAGGAAAAATCAGCCATGATGAAGTAAAGTACTTTATCTATTCACACTTCTGTATTTATATTTTAAAAGGAGTGGGTGTGTCTGGTAGGCAGGTCTGGTAGGCGGAGTCTGGTAGGCAGGGTCTGGTAGGCGGGGTCTGAGAGGCAGGACTGGGAGGTCTTTGTAGAAGGTGGAGACCAGCATGCGTGGTAGCTTTGCATTTAATCACGCGGAATCCGTCTCTAATTCACAAACAGACCCTCTTCCGGCCAATCCATCAGCCTCCAGTTCTCTGTCAAAAACGGGGTTCAGATTTATCCGCCTCTTAGAATTAGTCTTCCTCTGTTTTCCATCATTGCCTTCAGCTCGAGTGGTTAACCTCTTCTCCAGCAGGTCATGCCTCCGCTTCACACTAACTTGAGTGAAAAACAAACTAATTTCTTTAAAGAGATCACCCAGCTTTGCAAAGTCTTCCACCTTGAACGCAAGGTGAATGAGGAAATCCCGCTCTTTCTCCATAACAGTCCTTGGTCTGACACTATTATCATCAGAGGAGCCATATCTCACCAGAAGCCAGATGTGTGATCTCGAACAGTCGACGAGAAAAGATCCCTCCCCTTCACACAGTGGCGAATCCTTTCTCACCGCTACACTCAACATAGTCGTAAGTCCTACTTCCCCTTGGTCGTGCACATGCTGCATATAGTTGATGAAATCTTGAACAGAGCTCTTTAGTTTTTCAAATTCAGTCGAATATATTCTCAGCTGTGTAACCTCTGGTTCCATATATTCATGACTGTATAGATCCACAAAGGGAACTACTCCCATGCCTCTAAACTCACTAACCACCAGACGTCCCCCGTCAAGATGCACACTCTTTTTCCTGAACACCGTCATTTTCCAGCAGTCACTTATAGTCTGACTCAAACACTCCTCGCTATATAAGACATCTCACACATTTCCACGCCCCTCACCGCACCCACACATTCTAAAGTAAATAACAAAGTCACTCCCCTTCCTTTTCCCCCCCACCTCCTCACCATGCCCCCCAAAATGACATCACCGGATATATATACATACATTGATGAAGATGAGGGGCAACAAGACAAAGAGAACCGGGTTCTCTGAGAAATGGGCCAGGCCACCCAACTGGATGAAGCGTGCCGCGACATTGTCGCTCCCAGGCGCCACGACGATGGAGTAATGCGTCCTCTCCTCGATCACCCCGGCCACGGCTCAGCCCTGGCCGGGGAAATCCGAGCGGATGCCGATGACGTAGCTCTTGGCAGGCCCTGCGTGGCCGCCGTCCGTCACGTTGAGGATGGCGAGAACCCCCGGGTCTAAGAAGCGCACCTTCACAGTCTGACGTCCCTCCCGCCGGCCTCCGGTACAGGCTGGATACCACAATCACGCCGTTGGTGTTTTCAGGAAACTCAAACCCCTGCGAGGAACTGTCTCCGATGATGATGTACCGGTACCGGCTGCCCGCCAGCCTGCTCCCATCAACGGTTTGGTTTCCAGCGGCCGATGCCCGGTCTGCTTGTCCGGTAAGCAGCAAGAGGCAGCATACTTGAAATAAGGTCCTCATTGTTCCCGCCGTTACTCCACCGCGGCAAACCTTTTCGTTGTCATCTCCGGTACCAAACAGGCACCTGTCGACTCCACATCTCGCCTGGAATCCATTTTGCTTTTATACCGAAACTGAAACATCACCCCGCCCTGTGCCGCACAGCAAACTTCTTCTATTGGTTGAGGAAGACGGCTAGCTGACGCTTCCACTGGATAACATTGGATTGGTCAGGAGTTACTGCCAAGGAAATGTATGAAATGTATGTCAGCTACATGCTAGCATCGCCATAGTTTTACTTTTCAATTAGAGTCATGAGATGATTTGATGATTTTGTCGTGGTTGTTATGACGAAGGACAGGACATTCATGGCACAATATATAAACACAATATCCGGAAATGTACCAATATTAAGAAATATCACAATAATTCCCCCAATGGTTGTTTTTTTTTAAAAAATACAATAGTTCGATAAAAGTCAATAGTGCAAAATAAGTCAATACGAGTAAAAAACGACTATTAGCTCTCACGCATACTCAACAACCAAAAGTGAAAATAAACAAACCAGAATGTAGTGTCACTCTCATATCTGACACAAAATAGCACGTGGCCGCTAATAGGATTCCAGGTGCAGAGATGACACAAGCACTTCCGTCTAACAAATTTAATCACCGTACAAAAGTAATACAAAAATAAAAAATGACAGTACACTTAGCGAAAAGGCAAAACACAAACAAAGGGCCTTGCCGTGGGAAAAAGTAAGACACAAGGGTAACTAAAAGCGCTGCACATACAGACAGCAGGAGAAAAACATACTAAGAAAAAAACACTATCAGAAAAAGACAGGGGGGAAAACAATAAAAGAAGCTGCTGAAAGTCAAGCATAATATACACTAACCTGCAGGAAAAAGCAGATACTACTACTCACGGTGGGATACAAGGAATACCAGGCAACGCGAGAATGGGAATCAGGTGTGTGTAGAAAACAATCTGGCAAACAGGAAACAGGTGTGTTGCAACAAACGACAATAAGGTGGCAGCAGAGCAGCACCCCTTGATCCTAGCAATATCAATACAATCAATATGTGGATCGATACTAATTCATTTGAAGACAAGATATTTCAGTGTTAAAGTGGTTCCTCTGTGTTAGCCCCTACAATAACAACATCGCTATACAGTATGTTGGTCACAGCACATTGATGCTTTTACAAGTCCATCAGCTGCCTCATGCTAACAGTTCTCTGTTTACGATGCACAGAAAACAATCTTGTAACATTCACTCTTGTAACACTTGAAAACACTGTTGTACTTCAGCGTCTTAGTTTTTTTTGTTTTTGTTTACTTCAGCGTCTCTTAGCTCCTGGGTTGTTTTATAGATATTACTAATTGTACACTGGTGTGAAAAAGTGTTCCAAGACCAAAACCACTGCTGAACAAAAACAACATTAAGGCCAGAAAACATGTTGATGATCCCCAAGATCTTTGGGAAAATACTCTTGAACTTTTTGGAAGGTGTGTGTCCCATTACATCTGGTATTTCAGAAAAAGAACATCACAGCAACTGTAAAATAAGGTGGTGGTAGTGTGATGGTATTCAGGACCTGGAAGACTTGCTGTGATAAATGGAAGCATGAGAATGTCGGTACCCGTCAGCTGCCATCCGTCGGTGACCTCAAGCTGAAAGCAACTTGGGTTCTGCAGCAGGACAATGATCCAAAACACACCACCAAGTCCACCTCTGAATGGATGAAGACTTTGGAGTGGCCTCGTCCAAGTCCTGACCTGAATCCTATTGGCATGCTTCTCATGCTGGAAAGTGCAGCTCCAGTGTGTCTGAATGACAACAATCCTGCTAAATTCCTCCACAGCGCCGTGAGAGACTCATTGCAAATGATCAGTTGTTACTGCTAAGGGTGGCCAAGCAGTTATAACTTTAGGGGTTCATCACTTTTTCACACAGGGACATGTAGCTTTGCATTTAATCATAAAAAGTTTCATTTAAAAAGTGCATCAGGTGTTGAGTTGTGTTGTCATTGACAAATATTTACTTTTGTTTGATCTGAAACATTTAAGTGGGACAAACATGCACAAAAATAAGACATCAGGAAGGGGGCAAAGACTTTACCACACCAATGTATGTCTCACAATCAAGTCAGAATATGTTGAGGGCCAATAACCAAAGCAGCAGTGGGCTGCAGTATACATAACAACATGTCAGCATGACTGACGTGTGTGCAATAACACAGCAAACACTGCATTGCAGGATGGATGGAGGAAAAGGTTTTATTGGCATAACATCATCAAAGTGCTGCAATAATAGCCAGACATTGGAATACAAAGAGTAAAAGTACATCAAATGTACCACAGCCAAAAGAACTCAAGGACTGGCGTGTGGAAAGAAGGAAGCGTTTAACTGTCAGAAATGAATAAAGATGGAAGGAAAAGTGCGTATTTGAATGTCTGGAAATGCAACCTGCTCCAGCTTCTACCCTAAACAACCACGCTAAGCCTTTCATCACGCTGACTCTCCAACCACACAGAAGGGTAAAAAAATTGTCTTGGCTTGCACTTTTTCCTTCAGGCGGTGGCCAGGGACGTGTGTGCCCCCTCCCCTAAGGCACTCCCAGCAGGAAGTGTGTCATGAAGAATTGTCTCATACACACATCACAACAAAGACTCTTGCTCATCAATCTATCCAGATTTCAAAGTTGACCTCTGCATCGGGGGTGCCCAAATGCTTCCCACAGACACAAAGTCACCCATTTTGGATTTTGTAAACAGTAAATATGCCAACAACTTTGATTATGTTGTATTGCAACACCAACATGTTCAGTGCCACCTCCCCAAGACATCCCCACAACACGGGGATGAGTTCCAGATTCCACATGAGCTCCTGAAAGGGCCACCACATTCCCAGTATCAGCATTTCAGCATTCACATGTCATTTCCACACAAATCACCTTGTCTATGTAGTTTTAACACAACATTTTTGTTGGGGGGTAATGGCCCAGCCGACTTCGGGCGAGAGGCGAGCCAATGGCAGGGCACAAAGAGACAAACAAGCATTGCTACCTACGAACAATTTCCAATCTCCAGTGAACCTAACATGTTGTTGGAATGTCAGAGGAAGCCCCAGTAGCCGGACAAATCCATGCATGCACGCACAGGGAGAACATGCCACCTCCACACAGAGATGCCCACTGGGGATCCCCACCCAGATCTTCCACACGCCCTGACTGTGTGGCCAACATGCTAACCACCAGGCCATGGTGCGTATTCTATTGGACTTGTAGAATATGCTGCAGGCCCATGGAAATAATATGACAGGATGGTGTCAGAAGAGAGTTTCAAAAACAAGTTTGGTTTTGTGGAGGGCAGCCATGGTAGGGAAGGGGTGACGTTTAAGCAAACACTGCCACCATCTATTGGGCCAAAGCAAGGAAGAAAGCTGGGGTGAAATGAGATACTCAGGAGAATTCACAGGGAGGAAGAGAAAGAGATACACCTGAGGGATATAGGCGGACTTGTCAGGTAATCCTGTGTGCGTGTGTGTGTGTGTGTGTGTGGCTGTGTGTGTGTGTGTGTGTGATCACTAAGTCGTCCCTTAGGAGGAGTTGATTACAAACACCCAACGTTGTGCCTCCACCATAAGCCTGTATTGTTTGCCTCTCAGTTCCGTAGGGCCGCCAACCTGCAACATGTGGGAAACATGGCAAAGCTTCAATTAGTAGTCCACTTTTAAGAAAACGACAATGCCAAAATGTAACACTCAACAATGCAGGCACATTTGGAAATGTTGGCATTCCACCAATGGAAAGAAAACAAGATAAAAGTTGAAACAATGAGGGGATAATCATCGCTGTGATGTGTACTTATGTAAATAAAGTACAATAGACTACAGTACAGTGTTCCCTCGTTTATCACGAGGGATAGCGTCCCAAAACAGCTCACAATCAGTGAAAGTCGCCTACTTGATTGGTTTCCAGTCATTATTTCCAGTCATGTTTTAAGGCTGTAAAAGTCTTTCTAGGCGTTTCTCAGACAGGCATGAACATTTGTCTCACATCTCTTTGAATTTTAATGATCAACCTAGTAGGTTGGACACAAGTAGTTAGCCGACTCATGCATGGTTCACTCCTGACTGTGCCTTTAGCGTTTTTTGTATCCTTTGTATTCTCCTCCTTGTTATCCTCCATGGACCATTGATCCATTGATACTGTCATGGTGCCCTACAGACGCTACTTCTACCTTCCTTCAGCATGTCCACAAGTACAACTTTTTGTGAGATGGGGGCTTCCTCTGCCTTTTGGGTGCAGAAGGTTTTGTCGACGTTGAGGGTTTTGTTGGGGAGGAAACTTGCAACCATACAGCATTCAGAGTCACAAGGTTAGCAAGCACCTCACAAGGTTAGCTTGTTTGGTAGCCATGACCACAACAGGACACGGCACAACAATAGTCTACAGCCAATCAGGATGCAGAAGATAATGGGCGGTGCAGACAGAACAGAACTACAGAACTACAACACTCATCTTCCCACAATATAATTCTTCTTAAAGGGCCAGGCTTGGCCTCTCTGAAAAAATTAAGTACTAAAGCTGAATTTAAAAAATTGGTGAGAAAGCGAGTCTGCAAAAGATGGGGTGAGGGAACACTGTACATGACTTTTATGTTGATGCTAAAAAAACTCCATTTCCCATGATGCTTAATGGTAGCGATGCTGCTTTGATGTGATCTTAAGTAAATCTTAAGTAAGTTTGATCAAGTATAGAATGAGTACAGCTTCTGTTCGGACTAACACTGCGGCAGATGTTCAACTCCAGTGGAAAAAAAGAGTAACAAGTGATGCCGGGACCAGTGAGAGACCAGTATGTTGGACTGAAAAGTTTATAGTGTACGTAAAGCACTTCTGTAGTGACAGCAGTCTCACCACAGATTTGCTTATGTTTTACTCTTACGTGACACCACTAATACTGACACTTAGTATTTCCAGTGCATACATGTATTCGCACTGGCAAGTACACTGTCCAGGCAGTGGAGTACTAACTAACCATGCTAATCTTAACTGTCCGTGCTAGCTGCAATGTGAATATAAAATAGTCTTGTTTTGTGTGCATGTCGGTTATGTTGTGTTACTGACTTGTTGCTTTGTGTTTGATGGGCCTGCACACAGTCTGAGAAGGCGACCTCAGCAAATAGTGGGGTTCGAGCGCACAAGTGCCATGTAGCGGTTAGGATAGCAACACAACCGCCACCTGTACTTCTGGATGACAGTGGTGAGTGCTTTACTTATTGGGAAATTTATTATTCTAGACTAAGAAGTACTACTAAAACATTGTACAAGGAGTACACAGAGTGTTTTTCATTTCATAGTTTAGTGCTGGTCCTTACCGTCTAGAAAGTTGCTCTTCCTTCTCCTGGCTACGTGAACTCTCTGCACCCACAGAGGTAGCTCCTGCAGGCAACTTGTTGAGTTGGTCCATCACCTCCAGGCCATTCTCCTCTGCTATTTGGTGGATCAAGTCATCCACCTGCTCTTGTGGTGTGCTCAGTGTCATTGCTGAGCTCATGGAGTCCTCCATCACCTGGTGGCAGCGTTCCAAATCAGCTGAACTACGTCTTCAAGCAGAATGTGCGTGCTTGAGGAACACTTACCGAGGTGTGGACATCCAGGTTTTGGACTTGGCTTTCAAACTTATCCATGACAACAGAGACCTTTTGGAGGTCCATGGAGTTCAGAGCTTTGTCCAGGGCCTTGGTCACCTGGCTCATGTTTTTAGTCACCTGGAATCAAATACCACTTTTTATATCTTTCATTTTCAAAATGGGAGGGAAGTGTAGATCCTGCCTCCCTGGAGGTTTTGCCATGGCGTTCGGAGTGGGCACCGGGTCTCTCTTTGAGGCTGGCTTTAGGGTAGCTTTGTGGCTTTTGGGGCGCCGTTACGGTGATGCTGGTATTTAGGGTGGCTGGTGGGCTTTGGTGTGTTGAGGGTAGATGTTTGTCGTGTTTGTGGAGTGTCTGGTGCAGCTTGTGCTTCAGGTGTCCGAGGCAGTGGGGAGGTCCCACATGATGGACGCCATGTTTGTTTACAACACATCATCTGTAGGGGAAGCTTGATTTGCTCACCCTACAGTACAGTCCGGGTAATCTCACCTCATTCTGTTCATGATGGGAGCTATGTTTGAATGTGATGGGATTTACTGGTACGATGCAATATTTCCTCATATTGGTCTGATAGAGTGCGTGCCCCAAAATATTATGCTCAACTTACTGATTTCATTGTGACAGCCGTCTGCACTTTGGAGGCCACGGCATCGACTCGAGATGCCATACGCAGCCAATTCAGACCTTCATTTCTTTTCCGGATAGCATTCTCTGCATACACTCTGGCACATTCCACATTCTTCTGTTGCAGCGCCTGCAAGAAGACAAAAAGAAAGTTCTAACTTAGGCTAAACTCAAAACAGATATAAATAATTAAAAAGCATTAATATGATGATGATTATTGATGATGCTGTATGTTTGTGTTTTGCATGATCTATGATCAAATAAGTGCACCGTGGTTGACAAGAAGTCATTGATGAGTTATGAATTACTACTGCTCTAGAAAATGCATTACTCATGCTACCTTTAGGATTTGTTAGCGGCTTGATGATTCTTTAGTTTGGTGGTATTTGGTGGTATTTCTGCTGAGGCGAACGCTAACATTTGCTTGCAGGTGTTGTTCTAGTGATGATGATGATGGTGGTGTGACAATCAGCTGTGGAAGTCAAGATACTTTTAAAATGTGGTTTCTAAACTAACAGGCCGTGGCATCAAGACAACTTCCCATTTCAAGCTGAAATCCCTCAGTAGGAAGAAAAGAAAAGTGCAGCCCAGCCTGTCCGATACCAGAGCTGGAGCGCCCCCTGCTGACTAACATGAGGCATCATCAAAAGGACTGACGGAGGTCTGCAGCATTGCTGTGTGATTTACTATTACTGCCCAAAACCAGAGCCCAAAAACCTCGGCCACACGGGATGGCATTGTTTTGACCCAGTTGACATGCTTCAGTTACAAATAAACACCAACAACCTGAAACACACTGTAAATACGCTGACCTATTATGCTGTTTGGAAATAGCATAACAGGTAAGCGTATTTAATCTCATATCAAAAATATATGACAAAAGGTGGCGAGAAATACTTCAATATTGGATAAAGCTAAATTTGTTCTGAATGAAAAATCCCTCCACACTCTTTACTGTTCTTGTGTGGAGATATGTGGCAATCATTATAAAATAAAAGCAGCCTTCACTCACTCAATATACTGCAAAAAAGATAGTGAGGATCATTCATAATGACAACATGAAAAGCCGTTCTTTTTAAAACCACACATATTCAAATGTGCTGATTTAGTATTCTTTCAAACGGCTCAAATAATGCATCAAGTTACCCAAAAACCTCATACAGTATTCCTCTACAATAGAAGAGAAATATCATCTTTGAGGAAAATGAAAGTGAAAGCACTTGTATGCCAGAACTACACTGAAAAGCCACAGCATTTCCATGTGTGGAATGAAAAGATGGAAGGGATTGAGTAAGGAACTCAAACAATGTACAGAGATGAGCACATTCATAAACAATACAAGCAGCTGATGTTTGCTAAATACAAGGCAGAAGAGTCTTCATCATCACAATGATGTTCTGTCAGTCTCGTTTTTATTTTTAATTATTTATTATTACACTGATTATCATATAAAATATTATATGGAGCACAGGAAGTGAACAACATGTACTGTAATAGATGTAGAATAGATGGGGGGTAGGATTAAATAAGCTTTGCTTCTTCCTACTCCTTTTGGACATGTGGAACTGTGAAATGATTCATGAGATGTATTCCATTGGAACCTTCATGTTCAAATAAACCAAACCAAACCCAACCTCTAAATAAAAACACGTCAGTAATAATAGTGCCACACTGTAAATACAACAATCAACATCAAAGTGAAATAACAGCCCAGTGGACACAGGCAGTTCCAACAATTCCTGTCTGAACTGGAGTCTGCGCACGGCCAGGTGCTGGACTACACAGAGGTCCGATGGTTGAGCCGCAGCGGAGTTTTGAGGCGTTTTTACGAGCTGCTACCTGAAATAAAGGCATTTCTTCATTCAAAAGACACAATGGTTCCCGAGCTGATGAACCCAGAACGGAAATGGCACCTAGCATTTTTAACCGACGTGACAGCAATGTTGAACAGCCTTCACTTGCAGCTACAAGGCCAAGGAAGCTCATTTGCAACGTGTGTTCCCACATAGAAGCATTTGAGGTGAAACGAGGGCTGCTTTTGGAACAACTTCATCCATCTTCCTGCTACCCAAAACCTCTGTGGAAGCACTGAAAATGCTGAAGGTGGAGCTCGGTGTGCGATTCCGTGAACTACATGTTCATGTAAAAGATATCCACCTTTTCCAGAACCCCTTTGTTTCTGACATGGATGAAACCCAGCCTTCTTATCAGTTTGACTTGCAGAACTGTGATGTCCTGAAAGACGCATTCAAGCCTAACAGTCCCACTGACTTCTACGCCGCCCTCCCCAACGACACGTACCCTAACATTAAAAAACACTTTTTGGCAGCACATGTATCTGTGACCAAACACTTTCACCCATGAAGCACCTGAAAACTCCAATGAGATCAAGATTGACAGACCAATATCTCCATCAGTGTTTGAGACTGGCTATGAAAAAAATGGAAGCTCACATTGAAGTTGTCACCAGCCAGATGCAGGCCACAGGTCACATGATGAACATATACAGGTGAGCCTACTTTTCTGACGTGAACGAGCTGTTCTGAGGACAAACAAACCTGCTCTCCAACCATACTGGTAGTGAAATGTATTGTGTTGGGAGGTGTTCGGCTTCTTAGCCTGCTAGCTTTCTGCTTTTCATGATGAAGTTGATGAGAGTGCAAACACTGGTGTCTACAAGAACATTTATGTTCCATGGCCTTTTTTCTGTGAAAAACTTGAAAAGGGTAATTTGTTATTATGTATTTCATAAATAGTCTTATTTATTTCATTGATAGTGTTATTATTTATTTTCTGATGTTTTTTCTTGTCAAGATCCCAGAAAGGGTTAATATTTGGTTATGTGTGGCTTTCTGGAAAACATTAAATGTTTATGTTTAGGCACCTGCGATCGTCACACTGACCCCAGCCCCCGTCAGAGAAAGGAACATTTATTAGGCCCTCACAGGAAAAAGTTTGGGAAGCCCTGGGCTAGAGGGTAGCACTGGGATTCAGCCTTGATGGCCACAACGACAGGCTTTTATTGCACGTTCCAATTATGTCAAAACAGGCACAATAATAATAATTCTAATAATGACACAGGATACTATTATGGCCGTAACCTACGGCAAGCTAAAACTCAACTCTGAACTCCCGACATCACTTCCTGTCCTCCACACAAAAACACACAAGCACAAGTCTTATTTTCTCTTATCACGTGTACTATATTGTTAATAGGAGTGTAAGGTGGGGTGTTGTTTCGTGTCCAGAGGGCTCTAATCATGTTAAACGCATATTTAGAAGGTGGTAAACAGGTTTCCTTTGTCTTATTTTCTATTATGTCTACTATATTGGGTAATAGGAGTGTAAAGGTGACTATAGGGGTGTTATTTCATGTCTAGAGGGCTTTAATAATTTTTGTGGAAATTCAGTTATTAGGTTCGCGTCTGGAACCAATCAACCGCCATAAATGAGCGATTACTGTAATATAACTTCAATTGTAACATAATTTCCAATAATAATAATAATAATAATAATAATAATAATGATGAACTTCAAGTTTCTCCTTTTGGGATTATAATAAATATACAGTGATGTTGGTTATGCAAGAGTTATGCAAGAGTAACGCGTTCCTTTGTAACTTGCATAACCTCTTTTTTCAGTCACGAGTAATCTAAACCCTTACTATTTCAAAACCAGTAATCTGATTGAAGTTACTTATCCAAAGCCACTTTGCGTTACTGTTTTTCAACAAATAGAAAGCCATCATTGCCGCTGTGACGGCGGCGAGTCACTTGTGTCAACAACAATGGCGGCAGGAGGGAGCTCGGCTTTTGCTAGGTGGAAATACAGTCACTACTTCGAGTTCGTGTCCGACAAAGATAGGAATAATACGGTTCGTTGCACGCACTGTCCTGGAGACAAACTGTTCAATAACACAACATCAAACCTGAAGAAACATTTGGACTCGCCGCACGGCACAGTCAAGCTCACGGCGAAAGTTCCTACTGGTGGAGCAAAAAGGAGAGCTACGGGTGCAGCAGGTCCGACGCCACTCAAACAACAGAAACTGGACTTCGTTGGAAAATCAGTAAGTGGAGGGGAGTTGAAGAGGTTGGTTGCGCGGTACATCGTGGAGGAAATGTTGCCGCTGAACACGGTTGACACACCGTCGTTTCGTGCCATTATACAGAAGATCCCCACTACAGTACTGTCACTGCCTAGCTTCCTCACAGAACATCATCTTCATCCTATCTGGAGCACGAGTATGCTGAAATGGAACGTAATATCAAGACTGCGATGAATGATGTCGAGTTTGTGTCAACTACTGTTGATATTTGGACGTCGAATAACAGAAGTTATATGGGAGTAACGCTCCACTGGATCGGAAGATGCTCACTGGAGCGCAATAAGGCGGCCTTGGCGTGCAGAATTGGTGGTAGGCATACTTATGTTATTGGTGCCGAAATGAAAAACATTCACTCTGCGTATGGACTGCTCAACAAAGTAGTTGCAACAGTGACTGATAATGGATCCAACTTTGTCGAGGTGTTTAAAGTTCATCAGCCTGTCACAGCATCGGATGATGAGAATGAAACGGAGGAAGTAGTGTCCAATCCCACTGATGACGACGATGATGATGTCACTTTTTTAGATGTTTGGTTTGATTTAGTTTATTTGAACATGAAAGTTCCAATGGAATACATCTCATGAATCATTTTTTCATAGTTCCACATGTCCAAAAGGAGTAGGAAGAAGCAAAGCTTATTTAAGATGTGTCAAAAGTCCTCTCAGATGAGAATGAGAGTGATGGCCAGTTGTCTCTCCCCCCACACCACAGGTGTGCTTCTCACACAATAAACATCATCTCAACTTTTGATGTAGAGACATTTTTTGACATCTAAGCCAGTTGCCAAGGCTTTGTAGGGCTAGCATAGCAAAGTGCACAGCTCTTTGGACCAAATCAAGCAGATCCTCTCTTGCATCCGAAACAGTGGAGGAAATCAGCAAAAGAAAACTCCTGGTACCTACTTCCACAAGGTGGAACACCTTTTTTGATGCTGTAAGGAGAATTGCTGACATCCCCATGAGTGAACTGAATACTCTGTCCACCAAGCTGGGAGTTAAATGCTTCAAAGACAAGGAGTACCAATTCCTGCACGAGTACTGCACCGCCAATGAAGCCACTGACAGCTGCACTCGACATTTTACAAGGTGACTGTCCTTGTGGGACTTTACTACCAACACTTGAGGTTTTGATGCAGAAGACCCTCACTGTGAAAGACTTCCTTTCCAGAACAACTGCTGGCCTTCCAGATGCCATAGCACTGGTATGTTCTGTCATTAAACTAGTTCATGTTTATTTCATGATGCTTTTCATGATCAATACTATTGAGTGTCATAGAAAACATTTTAGTGTATATATAACAAAAAACAAAAACAATATTGAGCCCACATTAGTCATGTTGTGCAAGTCATTTAATGACAAATGTCCTTGTCTTTAACATCTGAATTATATTTTCAGGCTATCCAGACCCGGTTTGCTGATGTGCTGGATGACAAAGACGCCCTCCTTGCAGCTGTCAGTTGTCCAAAATTCAAGCTCAGATGGCTGAGAGATGCAGGTCGGAGGGACAGACTAAAACAACCTCTGACATTGGAGTGCAACAAAACTGCTCCTGCAACACCAAAACCTGCGGATGTGCCCACCACCTCTGCCGGCCGAGGTGAGACAGACTTTTTCAGTTTTGAGGCCGAGCCTGAGGAGACGTATTCAGCAGAAAAGGAAGTCATGGACTACCTGAGGTCAGTCTATGACCTTCAGGTTCTGCATCAATTTTCAAACATTTAAGTAAGTAAGAAGAGAAAAGAGAAAATAAGAAAATTTTTTGAAGTATAACACTCCAACCCCATCAAGTGCTCCTGTGGAGCGGCTTCAGTCTGGGAGGTCTGGTACTGACCCGTAGAAGAAATAGACTTTCTGACAAGAGGTTGGAGAAGCTTCTGTTAATGAAGAAGAAGCATTGGTGTGATCACACCACCACATTGTTTCATTCATAGCATGCAGTTACCACAGAAGTAGCAGAAAAATTGAAGCATGATGTTTCCCAGTTTTGTTGTGTATGACCACTCCGCTTCAGTGTTCAGAAAACTTAAATATGTTAAATATGTCAAGTAAGATTTTTTTTCCTTTTAAGTCAAGGAAGAATATTTGTTTCCAAAAGCAAGTTTAAGTTATTTGAAGATGTAGTCTGTATTCCTGTTTTATTTAAAAGTATTTGTGTGGTGATGCCAAGAAACATTATTATTACATTTTTATAAAACATAGTTAAGCTGATGGCAAGTGAGACTTTTTCTTCAATAAGAACATTTATTTTCGATTTTCTATTTAAGTTCAACTTTATATCCATTGCTGATGTTGCACCAATAAAAACAGTGTTCATAAGAGCTGTTGTCGTTCTGTGGTGAAGGGTAGTGTTGCAGGCAGCAGCTGTAAGTAACTGAAAAAGTAGTAAAAACTAGTAATGTAACTTAGTTACTTTCAAAATAAAGTAATCTGTAAAGTAACTAAGTTACTTTTTAATTCAGTAGTCAGTAATCAGATTACTCTTTCTTAGTAACTGTGGCAACACTGTGAATATATAAATAGATTTTTTATTGAATCATGTTTTGTTCTGGACTGGATTGTACATTGTATTACAATAAAAGTTTGTGTTGCTCTTGTCTTTGGAATGGGGTAAACTTTACAAAATCAGCAAGGGGTCACATACTTCCTTTGTTCTAGAAGTAGTTTGTCGCTCGTGCACGGGCCAGCTGCAGAGAACACTGCACATGCTGACGTCTTCCCGCTTGAATGCCACAAACAGCAACCATGACTTTGCTCACCTTCTTGACCTTTGCCTGCTCCTTTTCAGATTCTTTCTCAGCCTTTTTGGCCAGTCTCTCCAGCTGCTTGGAGGTGAACTGGGAAGCCAAGAGAAAGAAATGAAGCTGCTCTAATGTAGCAAATGAACCCTACATACTGCACTTACATACCTTTAACTGGAAAAGTGTTTCTGTGGAAAGGCAAGACAACATGGGGAGTCCAATATTAGTTTAGTACGAGTGTCCACACAATACACATGCATTTCTTTCCTTTTCAAAGAGGTTATGTTGACAATTTAATGGATGGCATGACGTACGAGCGCTAACCACACAAATATTGTGGATAGGACTGCAATCTATCTGTGGAGAGATTATGTCAATGTGTAATTTGAATACTTGGCCCTGGCACAAAACTGGGGCCAGAGTGGACTGAGACGAACTCCTACCCCTGGAAGTATATGGTATTCATCAGCTACTCATGTCTATTCCACTGTCACAACCTCGTAAATACTAACATCTTATTTGCATATTACAGCAGACTACTGAGCTCCTCACTCTCCTTGCCAGCCAGGGCGAGTTGGCTCCACTGCCCCGCTTCTTTCTACCCGCTGATGGCACATTATTCATTCATCAGCTTGCCTGAGGAGCAATCACATTTATTAATTGACTTTTCTTTATTACGTGCACGAATGCACTGTGGAGTGAGTGAGCGTGCCATGCTTTTCATTCATTTCTACTGAGCAAGCCACCCCAACCTCCATAACAAGCAAGGCGAGCTCGTGCCAAAGACAGTCACAATATGTCTACGCTCTCCTGGAGATGAATAAAGTATCTATCTATTATGTATGTATTATCTACGTATTGTACAGTAAACAGTAGTATTATTGATACAATGCTAATAAAATGATCTTTCTAGGCGTGACACAAATGTGATGTTATTGCGGAAATGTAGTCAAAAACAACATCCGAGCTTAACACACTCAAACTAACAAGCTAAAATGAGCATGATATGACAAAACAAAACATCATGGCGACCAGCTGGCTTACCATCCATGTCAAAACGTGTTGGTGCTGTCGCTGATAAAAACAAGAATATGATTTCACCGCAATCTAGCCTCTATTGCTTTTGGTTTTCGCTCGGCAAGTAATTTCGTTGGCATTTCCTGGTCCGGGAGAGACGTCACGGGGAAACGCCTTCTTCTTCTTCTTCTTCTTTTTTTAGTTTAATGGCGGGTTGCAACCATGACTTTAAAAGGTGCATACCGCCACCTACTGTACCAGAGTATGTAACATGGGCCATATACAGTATCTTACTTTATGCTAACTTAGATAATGAGGAGACTACTTATACTACTACTAATAATAATCCTAATAATAATACTTATAATAAAATATTATTATTCTATTATAAATATCTATTATATAATCCTGTGTCCTTCAAATATTCTATCACTGCCCTCTGTATATCTCTTACCCCCTCCCCACCTGTTCCTAAGATACCCTCAATGCTCCATTCCCTTCCTATCTTCTTCATTCTTTTCCTTAACGTTACACGTTCTTCCCTATATCTCTTGCAGTGTAGTAATATGTGTTCTACGTTCTCTATACTTTTACACTCCATACATACTTTTGATTTACATTTCCCTACCAAAAACATCTTGTCATTTAACCCGGTGTGATTGAACCTCATCCTAGTTAACACTACTTCCTCTTTTCTGTTTTTTCTCTTCACCCCTTGTGCACTGACAGATCTTTGTACTTTATAATACTTTCTCCCGCTACTACCCTCATCCCACCTATTTTGCCATTTCTCCATCATTTGTTTTTTGATTATTGCCTTTACTTCACCTTTACCAGCAGGTATATCTATAATTTCATTCCTTCTAATTCCCATTTTAGCCATTTTATCTGCCACCTCATTCCCCTCCACCCCTACATGTGCAGGCACCCAGGGAATTATTCGCTTTATTGTGCGACACTGCCGCCTAGTGACGATTGGAAATAGCTGATTTGAATGTACATCGTGTAAACAGGTAATACTTAAGTGCCACAGTTGATTGATATTTATCCAACTTTGAACGTCGTTAGGTAGAATTCATAATCTGTTGAGCAGTTATGGTGTACTTTTTATCAAATGTATCTATATGTCTCGTGTTTATGTAAAAGGTCTTTATCATTCATCTTAGATTACAGATAAATAATTTGATCATGAAATAATAATTCTACACAGGATCCTGCGCATACACAGAAAGAGTGTGCAAGAGTGTTCATTGACAACACAACTCAACACTTGATGCACTTTTTAAATGAAACTTTTTATTATTAACGGAGAAAAAAATCCGAAACTACATGGCCCTGTGTGAAAAAGTGATTATCCCCCTCCCCTGTTAAAACATAAGTGAGATGAATTGAGATCTATCGGTGTGGAAAAGGTTATAAAGCCATTTCTAAAGCTTTGGGACTCCAGCCAACCACAGTGAGAGCTATTATCTACAAATGGCCAAAACATGGAACAGTGGTGAACATTCCCAGGAGTGGCCGGCCAACCAAAATGACTCATCCAAGAGGTCACAAAAGACAGGCCTCAGTTAAGGTCAGTGTTCATGACTCCATCATAAGAAAGACACTGGGAAAAAACGGCCTGCATGGCAGAGTTCCAAGACCAAAACCACTGCTGAACAAAAACAACATGAAGGCCAGAAAACATGTTGATGATCCCGAAAGACCTTTGGGAAAATATTCAAAAGTTGAACTTTTTGGAAGGTGTGTGTCCCATTACATCTGACATAAACGTAATCATCCCAATCACACCATCAGGAAGGGGGCAAACACTTTTTCACAGCACCCTAACCTTCGAACCATAAAAGTTTCGTGGTTAGGCACATAACCCACAATGCGCATGCGTAGTGTTTTGCAGACATCCAGTACCCCTGCTACTGTAAGTACTGTAAGTAAGGGTGTACCGGCTATTGGAGTGTGCTGTTTAAATCCAGCGTCACTTCCTAATTAATCGACATGCACAGTGCACAGGATTAGTGTTAGCAAGACGGGCAGCGAGTGGCAGGCAGAGCATCCATGAGCCAAGGAATGCAACTGTGACATATGGTACAATTTGGGATGTAGACATGTTTGATGCCTGAAGCCCAATGGGGTCTGGAGCGAGCCAGAAAGAAGATTCAGGTAGGAACCACAGATGACACGTTGCATTGTGTTTTTATTGACTGCATGAGGAGTAAATGTATTGACCACGTGCAGCGCTATAAGTACTTGGGGTAATACAGTACATCATACTTGGACAGTATAGTTAGCATTGGTCAGCAGTAGAACTAGTGAATGAACCATAGCTAGCTACATTGTAAGGTTGCTATTGTAAGAATAGAGTTGTTCACCATGGCTGCTCTGTGAAGCATTATTACTGAACAAGTAGCACAGCTTGAACATGATTAAGAAATTAGCACAATCCTATTTGGAAGTTGCCGCTGGTCTTCAGACTCTCCTCCAATCACCCTTCCCATCATCCTGTGCAGATAAATAAGTTAGCTTGATAAGTTTGTAAATGCCAGCCCGCCAGGATCCAAAAATGACCTTTATTCCTCCCGCCTTCAGACACGGCCCCTTCCTCACAGGCCCAAACCGAGTCCTCAGATTCAAGCGACTGGCCCTCACGCCCACCTACCATCCTTATCACCGCACCGTCACGTGACGACATCTACGCCTCGCCATCCAACTTAACCATAGCTGATGCTGTCAAAGATCGGAGGCCTCCGTCACAACCATTTGTTGTTGGCAAAAAATTTATGCAAGAAAAATGAAGAGAAATCTCCTTCCCCCGATGGTAAGCACTGTTTACTCTTTCATATGCAGTGGGGCCAAAATGTATTTGGATGCCCACGATGGTGCAGGTTTTCCACTTCAGAAAACGAGAGAGGTGTGTAATTTTCATCACAGGTACATTTCGACTGTGAGAGACAGAATGTGGGGGAAAATCACATTTGATCTTTTTTTTACACAATTTTTGTATATTCTAGGAGCGTTTTTTGCCATTTTTATGAGTATCAAAATACAAAGACACTTAGCGCTACCACGCTAGATGTTGCATGCTAACATTAGCATGTTAGCAGTGCTAGCGTTGTAATTGTAGCATTTTTAGCCATTTTCATTAGTTTTAACATTGGCAGACAACTTAGAGTGGCCATGCAAGGTTTAGCATGTTAACGTTAGCATTGCTAACATGCTAATATGAATGTAGTAGCATTTGTGCTGTTTTCATGAGTAGAAACCTACATAAACACTATCATGTCAAGTGTTAGCATGTTAGCGCTACTTGTGTGAATACAAGCCATTTCCAACATCAAACTGTTCAACACGTTCAGGACAGGCTACCTGTTTTTGATATCACTAAAATTTTCGCTTCATGCAAATTTCTCAGTTTTTTCTAAAAATGTTGCAAGCTAACATTAGAATGTTGGCATTGTTAGCATGCTAACGTTAACCTAAAAGCATTTTAGCCGTTTTCATAAGAAGAGACTTATCTTGGTGCTATCATGCTATCATTCATACAGCCGTTTAAAATTTTGGCTGGTTTTCCGTGCCGTTTTGGCGCGCACGTCTTCGCCTCTTCTGCTGAGACACTTGGGACTTTTCTTTTTGTTTTCCCTTTCGTCCCTTCATTCAGCTCAAGCATTCGCACGCAATTTGTCCAGAAACTGTTCATCCTGTAGTTAAAAAAATGGAAGAGGTCACAGATAATCTTCCTCCTCCTGGGGCTCCACGAAAGATCTCGCCTCATGGGGTCCAAATGATCTTGCCAACGGTAAAGAATCAGCCAAAAACGACACGGAGGGAGCTGGTGAATGACCTGCAAAGAGCAGGGACCACAGTCACAAAGGGTACCGTCACGAACACTAACCCCATGCTTACAAAAAACACAGGCCCGGCCCGTCTTAAGTACGTCAGAGGCCATCTGATTGATCTAGAGGAGGATTGGGAGAATGTCATGCCATCAGATGAGACTAAAATTGAACTATTTGGTAAAAACTCCACTTGTCGTGTTTAGGGGAGGAAGGATAAATTGCATCCCAAGAACACCATCCCTCCTGTGAAGCACGGGGGTGGAAACGTCATGCTTTGGGGCTGCTTCTATGCAAAGGGACAGGAAGACTGATCGTCATTAACGAGAGGATGAATTTGGCAAAGTATTATGAGAATTTAAACAAAAACCTCCTTCCCTCAGTAAGAGCGCTGAAGGTGAAACATGGTTGGGTCTTCCAGTATGACAATGATCCTAAACACACCGGCCGGCAACAAAGGACTGGCTCCCTAAGAACCATTTCAAGGTCCTGGAGTGGCCAAGTCAGTCTCCAGACCTCACCGCTACAGAAATCTGAAGAGGGTGCTGAAAGTCCATATTGCTCCTAAACTTGCCGGATGTGCATGGAGGAACGGGCCAAGTAGTAGCACATGCCAACACGGGTCACAGTACAAAGTATGACTTTATTAGTGTCCAATGATTTATTTTCCTGTTCATTACACTCATAACTAAAAATCATCAAATGTGATTTTCTGGTCTTTTTCCCACTGCTGAAGTGTACCTGGGATGAAAACTGCACCCCTCTCTCATCTTTTGAAGTAGGAAAACTCGCACCATCGTTGGGCGTCCAAGTACTTTTTGGCCCCACTGTACTTTGGACTCTTTCTCTGCTGCTGTGCTCATTTCCTTGTTCGGTGGAACCTTGCTTAGCATCACCAAGCCTTTTCAGAAAGTCCGACTCAAACCCACAACTACTCAAACCTCTATCCATTTTTCCCACAGGAAATGCACGTGTATACTTTCACAGTGATAGTTTCACGTGCATATCAATGATGAATGGACATTTAAGCTTACACCATTGATGTCAAAGACACCATGTGGCAGCCACAGCAACATGGGCACCACCTTCTTGTTTTGCCATAACTTGTTTCTTGAATTCAGTCGTGTTTCTCACCTCAAGTATCTGCTTTTCTTTTCATCACAGCTGCAAAATAAGCCACATTGGAGCCAAAGAACGATGCAAAGGTGAGAGACGCTATTGAGTTCAAGAAATAACTCCTAGGGCTTGGGCTACCTTGCTGGATTTCTCTAATTTGGGTTCCAGGTCCATTACTACAAAAGTGAGTAGACCTTTCATATTTCTGCAAATACATTGGTGTGAAAAAGTGTTTGCCCCCTTCCTGATGTCTCATTCACGTGGATGTTTGTCCCACTTAAATGTTTCAGGTCAAACAAAAGTAAATATTAGTCAATGACACCACAACTCACCTGATGCACTTTTTAAATGAAACTTTTTATTATTAAGGGAGGAAAAAACATCCAAAGAACTGCAGGCCTGACTTGCCTCAGTTAAGGTCAGTGTTCATGACTCCACCATAAGAAAGACACTGGACAAAAACGGCCTGCATGGCAGAGTTCCAAGACCAAAACCACTGCTGAACAAAAACAACATGAAGGCCAGAAAACATGTTGATGATCCCCAAGACCTTTGGGAAAATACTCTTGAACTTTTGGAAGGTGTGTGTCCCATTACATCTGGCATTTCAGAAAAAGAGCATCACAGCAACAGTAAATAAGGTGGTGGTAGTGTGATGGTCTTCAGGACCTGGAAGTGATAAATGGAAGCAAGCTGAAAGCAACTTGTGTTCTGCAGCCCGATAAGCGTAACTTATCTTGTTTAACAGCTTTCCTTGGATCAGCCAAGAAGAACTGGGGCCCTGCAAGCTGGTCCTGAGAGGCAGATTAAAAGTCTGATTGGCTAAAAAAAAAAAAAAAGCCCCATTGCTAATAGTAACACATAGAAGCTGAAATCTGACTGGACACAAAATAACTAATACTCAGTTGAAGATTACATGTAGGTTAGGCCAGCAGAGAAGGTCTTGTTGGCCCTGATTGCATGGCAGTAATGGAAAATATTGCTAGCCTCACTAAAACGTCACACTTTTGGCACAATTTGGACATTTTCACAAGGTGCGTACTGACTTTTGTTGCCAGCAGTTTAGACAATAATGGTTGAGTTATTTTGAGGGGACAGTATGTTTGAACTGCAATAAAAGTGTCATATATTCAGGATTATCCCATGAAAAGATATCATAAAACAATGGCAGGATTGTGAGGTCCATTTTACACACTCCGATACACTAGGTCAGGGGTCGGGAACCTTTTTTGTTAAGAGAGCCAAGAAAGACACATATTTTAAAATGTATTTCTGTGAGAGCCATATACAACTGACAATACAACTAAATGTGTGCATTATTAAGCATGACCAACAATTTTAGAGTATAATAAGTCTCTGAATTTATTCTTTTTAATAACGTTGTTATATTGAAGCTAACCAATAATAAATACTGTAAAATACTTCTTACAATTAATGTGACTTCTGTGCTTGTGGTAGAAACTGGATGGATGGATTAAAGTGCATAAAGAAGTTTTATATTTTCAATGTTATTTTTAACACTGTGATTTCTGTCAAATGAAATTACGACAACAAATTTTTGTGTTAAAGCCAGAGAGCCAGATGCTACCACCAGAAGAGCCACATCTGGCTCCCGAGCCATAGGTTCCCTACCCCTGCACTAGGTGGTGGTATGCACCTTGAAAGTCTCTGTTGCAACCTAACCCTAACTCAATAAAGCAAAAAATAGAAGTCATGTCACTGAGCAATACGTACCCGGAACACAATGGGCTCACGTGGGTTCTACGCATGTGCACAACGCGTCTACATCCAGTCGCCTTATTTTTCGGCAGTCACATGTTAGGCATGTGTAATCTACGCCATCTGTCCATCTATTTTACAGCAGCAAGCAATATACACCCCCATCTAGTGTTGTGTGTTGAGAAGAGAGCAGGGCCCTGAAGTGGTGACGGACAGTTAAAAGCTGAGCCAAGTATGATGGAGCAAGTCCATGAATGGCCGTGAACACAAATAAAAGGACTTTAAAATGTATACTCGACTGTACCGGGAGCCAATGGAGAGAACAGAGAACTGGAGTGATATGGGAGTAGTATTTTGGAGTATTAGAGAAAAAGGGACGGGAGAAAAAGGAGGGGTGAGGGTGTTAAAATTGGGTTCACTGTGCGGTGAATCGGGGCTTAAAAAAAATGTACTCTGTTTTTCCTTCATTTAAATTCAGGAAATTCTGAGACAGCCATTGTCTGATGTCATGAAGGCAGCTATGGGGGGGGGGGGAGGGGGGTCTAGTGCCTTCTTGTCACTGAGCACTACTGGTAGGTAGAGCTGTACGTCATCGGCATAAAAATGAAAATGGATAGTGTCTGGAGATGATTGGACCCAATGGTAGCATGTATAGTGAAAATAAGGTATGCCCAAGGATGGAACCCTGTGGCACGCCAGAAGAGAGGGGAGCGGTTGTAGAGGAGAAGTCATGAATCATTACTGAAAAAGTCCTGTTGGTGAGATATGACATGAACCATTTCAGCACAGAGCCACGTAGGCCAACACAGTGTTCTAGACGGGAGATGAGGACTGAGTGGTCCACAGTGTCAAAAGCAGCTGGAAGGTCTAAAAGTACCAGCACAACAGAGTTTTTAGCGTCAAGGGCTGTGAGGATGTCGTTGTGTACTTTCAATAATGCGGATTCTGTGCTGTGACGGGTTCTAAAGCCAGATTGAAATTTGTTAGCAATATTATGGATAGACAGATATGACTGCAGTTGTGAGAAGACAAGTTTCTCCATGACCTTGGACGCGAACGGCAGATGTGAGATTGGACGTAAGTTGGACAGACTTGATGGGTCTAGGTTTGTTTTTTTAAGAAGTGGTCTAACTACAGCTTGCTTAAGGGCAGTGGGGACAATACCCAGCCTGAAGCACCTGTTCATAAACAGAACAATGCTGGGACTAATGGTATCTACAGTATAACCTCCTTCATTATCCTTGCAGGGAGAACGTCTAGAGGGCAGTTGGTGGGGTTTAACTGTTGGACTGATTTTTTAAGAAGAGAAGTGGAGATTGGCTCAAAGTTCTCAAAAGTGTGCTTTACAGGGGAGTCGGGCAGACTAGCAGATGAGACCTTTTTGGATGGATTGTCTGACTGTTGCAACCTTGTCCATAAAAAAAATTTTAAGTGATCTACAGGTGCGTTCAGAAACATCATTAAAAACAGCAGTGAGAGGGTTAATGACAGAATTAATGGTGCTAAATAACACTCTGGGGTGATGGCTATTGCGAGACATGATGTTGGATAAATATTTTTTTTATGCTTCCTTCACGGTTTTATGGTAAGTGGCAAGACTGTCCCTGAAGATGCCCAGTAATACAGGAAGTCCATCCTTCTTCCATTTGCGTTCAGCCTGCTGACACTGCCGTCTCAGAACGCGAGTGGTTTCATTCAGCCATGGTTCAGGTGTGAGTCTAGTAGCTTTGTCCTTAAATGGTGCCACAGAGTCCAGGATCTGGGAGCATGTGGAATGGAAAGAGGGGAGGAAGGTGTCCGGGCACATTTTAGGTCTGTGCCTGAGAATGCAGCAGCAAAGTCATTGGCTGTTGTGGAGGTGCTAACCCGGCAGTGGGAGATGGGAGCAGGTTTTGGTGCAGCTGGAGGTGCTAGCGTCTGGAAGCAAATGAAGGAGTGATCGGAAATAGGAACATTTTGTACATTATTAACTGACACAGATAGTCCATGGGAGATGACGAGGTCCAGTGTGTGCCCAAGTTGATGAGTGGGACAAGCAATAGACTGGGTGAGACCAATAGATTCCAGCAAAGAATTAAAACATTGAGCCAGCTGATCTGAGGGGGATCAGACATGGATGTTAAAGTCACCACAGATCAGTATACATTAAGTCCCCAACTTACGAACACCCGACTAGCGAACACTCGCCGATACGAACACAAGCCGACTGGTTTATATTTTATTTTATTTTGCCTTGTAGTGCTTAGGCTGCTCAATCATTACAGTATGTATACTGCTACTGTACATGCTTGACCAGTAGAGCGCACGGTGATACTGCTAATGGGAGCTTCCAGTAAATAGAAAGCTAAGTGTTAGCTTTATGATACAACCCAGACAGAGCGTGTGATTAAAGTTTTTGAAGAGTTAATAGGCCTGCTTGATTCTACACACCCACAGAACACTACCTCTTTTAGAAGAGTCTAACCACCACCACCATTTGTCCTTTTTTTCAATATCTCCTCCTCCAACTCCTCCACAAGGACGTATGCTGGACCACTCCTCTTCAAAGGTAAATAACATTTATCATTACGTATTATTATATCACTTTTATTATTGTTTTTTTCATTCATTATCCTGGTTTAATATTACTACTGCATCCAAACTCATATTTACATACATACACATATACTGTATATGTATACACGTACATGTAGTACCTATATCATGCTATATCATATGCTAATATTACCTGTTCCCTACTTAAGAACAATTCCACTTAAGAACGGTTGTCTGCAACCAATTGTGTTCGTTGATTGGGGACTTAGTGTATTATCAAACTTGAACATGATTTCTGCCAAAAACTCATAGAAATCATTTATGAAGTCTTTGTTTAACTTGGGTGGGCGATAAACCACAGCACATTAAATGGGACTGGGCAGTGTGAGTACAAAACACTAGCTCAAAGCTGGTATAGGCTTTAGTGGAGAATAGGAAGCACTTTAAGGTCTGCTTGTAAACAGTAGCAATACCCTCACCCCTCCCAGATGGCCACGGCGTGTTGAGGAAGAAATAGTTTGGGGGGAGGAGCTCCGAGAAAGCGCTGTTGTCACCGGGGCAAAGCCACGTTTCTGTCAGGAAAAGCAAATCAAGTTTATCAGAGTGGAGAAAATCAAGCCAAAGCAAGCAAGCCAAACACAGCGGCGCCATCTTGCCATCCCTATGAGGAATCACTCTCATTCCTCCGTGGTGCATGTGGGCAATTTATAAGCTCTCTTTTCCTTCTTCCAAAATAATTTTACATTTTCTTCGCCACTGAAAGAATAAACACGAAATCACTTGCTGGGAAGATATTTGGATGGATGATTTTTCCCTTTCGAAACAACCTCGAGATGAACCCATCATTGCACTCTGCTTATAGCTGTTTAAATTGGAATATCACTGCTTTACTTTAACAACTTTATTAATAACAAACAAGTTTTGACAGCCTTTTTGTCGTCAGATTTGTTTATACGTTGAATATATTGTTCAACATCTTGGAGGAAAAAAATGAAATTAGTTTTTTTACCGCTATATTTGCATTTGTGGATGAAAAATGTAGCCAAACTAATCAATAGTTAATAAGAAAAAAAAGCCTTTTCTTCTTTCTTAGAGGATTTTCCCACGACAAAACAAAGTCCTTGAAGATGTGATCACGGCTTTTTGGAGTGTGGACAATGCCAGAAAAGATGTAAGACAGTCACTGGCAGGTCCCCACAAAGAGATATCAATATCAGTATCATTCTTAAATGTGGTCATATAGTGATTAGCGGGATAATATTTGTGAATAATTCTGAAAGATACTTTCCTCACCTTGTTAGTGATGAGGTACTTGTGAGGAATCATCCATGCCTTATTCCAAACAATGTCATAAACAATTCCAGTAAGAAATTACATGTGAGGTACAGACAACATCTTTCTGAAATAAGGCTATGATTTTTAGGAGAAGGTGAAAAACACATCCTTCCCATAGGTGAGTCAGTTGGGTCACGCAGAGAGACCGACGGGAGTGGAAGGTCAGGAAGATTTCTAAACAGCATTAAAGGACCTGTGGCAGGATGGACTTGGTCATCCAACCTAATAGTGCTGCCGCTGTGATCGTGAGCCAATCGCCACTAGACAGCACTGCTGAAGTACGCCCCCTTCTGGTCGCCTCATGCAAGCGGGTTCCTCAGGAAATTTGGGTATGTTGCTGTATGACAATTACCATTAGACAGTGTAGGTGTTTATATTGTGGCCCTACTGTTATAGAGCTCCTGTTATTGCAAAGTGGGTTGTTGGCTGCAGGCTGTGTCATTCTCCACAGGCCCTTGTGGTCCTTGCTGTTTGTGGCGTTTCTTTATGCCGACAGTTTTGCCCCGTTTTCTACACGGTGACATCACGGACGCGGAGCTGTGGCTGCGAGGGTAATTCGGGTGCTTCTTTCCCCTCTCCATCATGATGCCGGGTACATGGTAACGACTGGCTGCTGCTTGACTTTACGGACACTTAATGCGTTTCCCTTTTTTGTTGCCAAGGTTTGTGCTTTTAACGCTTACCGTGTTGGCTGGGCTTTGATGTTTTTAACTGTTTACCCTGGAAGGCTTGTGTGGGTGTGTCGCGCTGTTTTAGTTATTTTAGTCATTGTTTTCGTTGTAGTTATTAAATCTGATTCAGTGTATATCCTTCTTTTGATTGCATCACTTTTTGCTTTTATTGTGGAGTTGATGTCAGATTGCAAACTTTATTTTAATTGGACAAATATTTTAAACCCTTCCTTGTGGTAACTTTTAATGCATTTCTTTTGAATATATTGTTAAAAATATCTCCGTATGTTTTGAAAAACACTTCCTCTGCCTCGTAGGTGCAACAAACTTATATTGGATAATCATTTCCTTGGGTGTAATTCCCAAGGTGGCGTTAGGGTTAGGCTCTCAATTTTTAAAAGTCTATCTCATAACCTTAGTACCGCCACATACCTAAAGGGATAGCATCAAAAACTATGGCAAATTCCTTGGGGGGTAATATGGAGGTTATAGGGGTTATATGTAAATAGAAATTCTTGAGAAGAAAACAGGAGTCCCTCTGCGTTAAACAGCTGACCCACCAAAGTAAGGTTGCTATGAACCCACCTTTCCAAAAGCAACTCATTTTCAAAATATTTCTGTTATTCCAAATAAGGTACCTATGTGGTGAGAAGTTGTTTGTAAATTAGACACCAAGATAAAAGAACTTGCCTGTGGAAAGCTGCTAATTTCACAGGAAGTTTGTCTACATCATAAATGCAGTTCAGAATAAATTTCAACCCACCGAAAAGTGTCATGAGCTATGTACTGCTTTGCTGCCCTCTGCTGTCTCCTTGTTGCAGCACACCTGCCGACCTAGGGGAGGAGCTCATGCACTCCTGTACTCAATCAAACCCGGATTATTTAAATCCTGTCTTGTTGTCTGTCCATTGCCTGTTTGTCTTCTCACGTTCATTCATGCTAATTTGGTGCCTCCTGTTCGCATTAGTGTTTCGGTGATGTTTTTGTTACCTTCCCTTTACCTGCTATTTTTTCCGCAGTGTTTTTTTTGTTATATGTTTTTGTATTTCCTGCTCTCTGTGTGTGCAGCGTCTTTTGTTCTTGTACTGTCTTTTTGAGTTTTTCCCTTGACTACGCCAGGAGGTTTTTGTTGTATTTTTCTCTTGTGGACACTTTTTGTTATTCTCTGTTTTTGTTAATAAATTATTATACACTACTTGGGTCTCTCTGGATTCTGGGATTCTGCCACCGGCGACACGCCGCCTTGTGACAGTACAAACTGCCAAAGATGGATCCCGCATAGCTAGATCATTTTCGCTCCTCGCTGTCACACCAGGGGCAATTAGTGGGAACCCATGACCAGTCCCTCTGTCATGCCGTGAACTTGGTTGGACCCAAAAATGCAAACAAGCAGGGTGGTGTCAGAAAAGAAGTCCTTTAATAATTTGTTCACCACAGAGGCCAAGAAGAAAAAAGGGGTAAACACAAAAATCTATGGTGCAGGGCAAAGAGTAACAAAATAGCACCACAAAGGAAGGGAACCGAAAATAAAGATTACAAAACTCCAAACGGGAGGGCTAACTGGGAGAAGCCACCGAACTGGCAGGAAGGCAATAAACAAGACAGCATATTTATCGTGTAAGTAAAGGATGAAGATGGCTGGAAAGAATGCGTCTGGAAAGATGGCGATGGCTTATGGCGTGAGTCCATGAAGGTCAATCAGACGACACCTTCCTGCTGCCACAGATGTGAATATAAAGAGGCACTCTGACAAGGAACACCTGTGGCTCATTCGGGAGCTCAACCCATCAAGTTGGCCCAGGGACTAAAATGAGAAAAACATGAGAAACAAAACCCAAAACAAACAGAAACCAATAAGTTGCTCACCTGCAGCACCAGAGTGGTGTCACTGCAGAGTGTGACAGTATTCCCCTCTCCCAATTAAGTGGAACCCCTTGATGGGTTGTCTGGCATGTCGGGGAATTGCTGACAAAAGTCAGCGAGAAGGGAGTCGTCAAGAATAAGCGAACGAGAGACCCACAAACATTCCTCTGGGCCGTATCCCTCCCAGTCGATAAAGTGGACCCGGCTCAACAGGGAGGCCACAGAGTCCACCGATGATTCTTCCTCCTGGGAGGGGAATAGGGGAGGCTGAAAACCGTGGGCCACGTGGAACGGGGAGAGGCCCATCGAAGAGCATACCAAGGTATTGTGGGCATACTCCACCCAGGGCAGATAGCAGGATCAGGAAGTGGAAGCTGCTTCCAAGTCCTGGTTGGCCCTTTCAGTCTGTCCGTTCGATTGAGGGTGGTACCCTGACGAAAGACTCACAATCACTCCAAGAGATTTACAAAAAGCCTTCCAGGTAGCAGCAGCGAACTGCGGGCCTCTGTCTGACACCACATCGAGCGGGGATACCATGGATGCGGACCACATGCTGGACCAGAAGTTTAGCTGTTTCGATGGAGGAGGGGAGCTTGAAGTGAAGTGGGCCGACTTTGAGAACTTGTCAACGAAGGTAAGGACTGCAGTGAAGCCCCTGGAAGAAGGTAGTCCGGTGACAAAGTCCATGGCTATGTGTGACCACAGACGGGAGAGGATGGGGAGTGGCTGCAGCAAGCCTGCCGCTGCTTGATTGGATGACTTGTTCCTTCTCATTAAACTCATTAAAAAGGTCAAGGATGAAATGGTCATATTAAAATCATGGTTTGACAGGAACAGATTATCCCTGAATTTAAGTAAAACTAAAATAATGCTATTTGGTAATAGTAGAAAGGATACGTACGACCAAATACAAATTAATAGAGTGGATATTGAAAAAGTGGAAGAATATAAATTCCTTGGGGTTGTAATAGATGAAAAAATGAGTTGGAAATCTCATATTAAATATATACAACAAAAGGTGGCGAGAATATCTCTATATTGAATAAAGCAAAATATGTTCTTCAAAATCACTCCACACTCTGTACTGTTCCTTAGTATTAGCATATTTAATGTATTGTGTGGAGATATGGGGAAATAATTACAAAAGCAATCTTCAATCACTCACTGTACTGCAAAAAAGATCTGTGAGGATAATTCACAATGCCAAGTATAGACAACATACAAACCCTCTATTTTTAAAATCGCAGATATAAAAATTTGCAGATTTAGTACACTTTCAAACCGCTAGAATCATGTATACGTAAAGTTAATAATAACTTGTTACCAAAAAACCTCAAACAGTATTTCTCTATCAGAGAGGAGAAATATGATTTTAGAGGAAAATTAAACTTAAAACATTTATACGTGAGAACAACGCTGAAAAGCCACAGCATTTCCGTGTGTGGAATTAAATTATGGAACGGATTGAGTAAGGAACTCAAACAAAGTACAGAGATGAGCAAATTCAAAAAACAATACAAGCAGCTGATGTTTGCTAAATACAAGGCAGAAGAGTCTTGACCATCACAATGATTATTCTGTCAGGTTTGTTATTTTTTTTGGTTTTTTTGTTTATAAAAAAAATTGTTTATAAAAAAATAAGTTTTGTTCTTTATTCACATTTATTTTAAGCATTTATTTATTTATTTATCTATCTATCTATTATTATTATTATTATTATTATTATTATTATTATTATTATTATTAATGTATATATATATATCAATTTGTTTTCTTTTTTTCTTTGGGAGGGGTGTCTTACCGTTATCTATTATGTATTATCCTGACTATCACAGAAAACATGACATGGAATGCAGGAAGTGAACAACATGTACAGTAATAGATGTAGAATGGAGTAGGGGTAGGATTAAATAAGCTTTGCTTCTTCCTACTCCTTTTGGACATGTGGAACTGTGAAAAAATGATTCATGAAATGTATTCCATTGTAACCTTCATGTTCAAATAAACTAAACCAAACCAAACCAAACCTTCCGCACACTGAAAATGTCACTACGAAACTCCTGGTGTCAGCATGCAGGGACGGCCACCAGAAGCGCTGTGACAGGAGGAACACTCGCCTCTCCACCTTCCATTGCAGCGCTCACAAAATCCAGGTTTTAGGTAGAATGGTCTCGGGGGAGAAACTTCCACCGGAGGGGCGAACACACTAGAAAGAGTGTGGGGCTTCCCATTGAGAGATCCAGGGCGGTAAGTGAGGACGAAATTAAATCTAGTGAGGAAGAGGGCCCAACGTGCCTGGCGAGGGTTGGGGCATTGTGCGGCATGAATGTAGGATAGGTTCCGTGGTCTGTAAAGATGACGAATGGATGAGCCGCCCCCTTGAGCCAGTGCCTCCACTCCTGCAAGGCGAGGACGACCGACAGGAGCTCTTGGTTGCCTATGTCATAGTTATGCTCCGCAGAAGAAAGTCGTCTGGACTAGAAGGAGCAGGGGTGCAACTTTTGGTCTGAGCTAGAGCGCTGGGAGAGTACGGCCCCAACCCCTGGGTCAGACGCATCCACTTGACAAAGAAAGGGAGAGACGGGTCAGGGTGAACCAGCGCAGGAGCAGACGTAAAACATGACTTTAATCGCCTAAAAGCAGTGTCAGGCGCTGGGGTCCAGACAAAGGGAATCTTAGAAGATGTTAGCTTATTCAAAGGTTCTGTGACCTTGTTGAAGTTCGGTATGAAGCGCCTATAAAAGTTGGCGAACCCCAAAAACCTCTGCACAAGCTTTTTAGATGTCAGAGTCGGCCATTCGGCCCTTCTCCACAATAAACTCCAAGAACGGCACTGAGGAGGAATGGAATAAACATTTTTCTGCCATGACAAACTGACGGTTGGCTTATAATCTTTGGAGCACCAGGACAGCAGGAAGACAGCAGGAGCGTTAGTTAGGCCAAATGGCATGACGCAGTACTCAAAGTGCCCCAGTGGGGTTTTAAAAGCCGTCTTCCACTCGTTACCCTTGCAAAGACGTACTAAGTGATAGGCATTCCGCAAATCTAGCTTTGAGAAGATGACTGCAATGTGCAGAGGAGTAAAGGCCGAATCAAGGAGAGGAAGTGGGTACTTGTTTCGGACTGTAATATGGTTTAGGCCGCGAAAATCGATACAGGGTCGCAACGAGCCATCCTTCTTTTTAACGAAGAAAAACCCAGCCACCAGGGGAGAAGACAATGGATGTACTGTATGTGACCCGCCGCGAGAGAAGAGGAAGTCTAATCCTCAAGTGCCTGATGTTCAGGTTGAGAGACGTTATAAAGACGAGTAGAGGGAAGAGGTGCACATGGCAACAAATCAATGGAGCAATCATAAGGACAGTGAGGAGGAAGCTTTGTGGAGTGAATGATACTTCTTGGGCACTAAGGTTAGGTCTGGAGGAGCCGGTGGACGACGATTGGCGTGAGAAGCGGGTGTTGCAGCGGACCGTGAGTGTGACAAAGATCGCTCCAGTTGGTAACTTTAAGTATAGCCCAGTGAATTGTGGGGCTGTGCTATTTAAGCCATGTGAGGCCAAGGACCACCGGAACTGAACACGATGGGATTATAAAAAAACGAATGGTCTCCCCATGGTTACCCACAAAGAGGAGGGAACAAGGAGTGGACTGGCTCGTAATGCTAGCTGGATGGTGGCCATCAAGCGAGCGCACAGTCTTAGCAGAAGGTAACAAAACAGTATGTAATGTTGAAACGCTTGACTAACTCAGTCAATAAAATTATCGTCCGCTCCTGAGTCAATAAGAGCGTTTAAGGATAATGCCTCTTGCCACCATGACAGCGTACCTTCGATCTGGAGACGTCCGACCACAGTTGTGGTCTTTGAAGACCTCTCGCTGGAGAAAGATGATCAGCGTCCTCCAGGGTGAACCGGACATCCAGCGAGCGAGTGATCCGCCTCCCCACAGTAGAGGCACAGATGGAGGCGCAGCCACCGGCTCCTCTCGGCTGACGACAGGCGATTGGCTCCCAGCTAAATGGGCTCGATCCCGCCGGAGTCCCCTGAAGACGGTCCACTGACATCCGAAGGAGGAAGCGGGGATGGGGATGCCTGTTGTGGAAAGATGGGAGTTTCCATTTGGCGTTGGAATGAGCATTCCCGCAGTCGACCATCCAACTGAATAGACAGAGCAATAGGCTCCTCCAATGACTTTGTCTCGTCCCGCGCTGCTAGCTCGTCCTTAAGACGGGAGCTGAGGCTTCCTAGGTAGCTGCAGCATAGTGCCTTCTCCTCCCAGTCGCTCTTGGCCGGGAGAATGCGGAACGTGACAGAGTAGTCTGCGACGGAGGAGTTACCCTGGCGGATGGAGAAGGCGCAGGCCTGCTTCTCGCTCTCGCTTCGGGTGGTCAAACACTCTCTTCATCTCAGTCACGAACAGGGGGAAGTTGTCACATAGCTCTGGCTTCTTCTTGCAGATGGCCAATGCCCAGCTGGCAGCACGCCCCAAAAAGAGGCTTAGCGTGTATGCTAACCTCGCGGAGTCTGTGACGTACATGCTTGGTTGTTGCGCAAATATGAGGGAGCACTGGTGGACAAACAACTCGCACTGACCAAAATCACCTCCAAACCTAGACCTTGGGTAGGAATGCTGGGTTCCCGGATGGAGGGGCTGCGCAGCATGAAGGGGGGCAAGACTGGGACAGCGTGTAGGGGCTGGTCTTCAGGGAAGGCGGTATGGGCAAGGGTCCGGGCATGAATGTCTCTAATGAGGGTCGACATGTCTTCTAGAACTTTCTCATGGTGGCTAACAGTCTGGCCATGAGCCAGAAAAGAATATTTTCCTGCTCTGCAGCGTCCATCAGTGTGGTCGTTTGATTCTGTCACACCGTGAACTTGGTTGGACCCAAAATGGCAAACAAGCAGGACGGTGTCAGAAAAGAAGTCCTTTAATAATTTGTTCACCAAAGCGACCAATAAGAAAAAAGGGGTAACAACAAAAATCTATGGTGCAGGGCAAACCAAAACAAAATAGCACCACAAAGGAAGGGAACTGAAAAACTGCAAACGGGAGACCTAACTGGGAGAAGAAGTTGCCTTGTTCCCTCCTCTTGAAGATGCCAAACTGGCAGGAAGGCAATAATTTTAGACAGCATAACTACCGTGTAAATAAAGTATGAGGCTGGTCGGCAGGAATGCCTCTGGAAGGATGATGATGGCTTGTGGCGTGAATCCATGAAGTTCAATCAAGCGATGCCTTCCTGCTGCCACAGATACTGTGGCTCGTTCGGTAGCTCCACACATCAAGGTGACACAGGGTCTAAAATGAGAAATACATGAGAAACCAAAACAAACCAATAAGTTGCTCACCTGCAGCACCAGAGTGGTGTCACTGCAGAGTGTATTGTATTGTATTTGTACTTTCTTTATCCCACAGCGGGGAAATTCACTTGTTACAGCAGCAATCAAGATACGCAAGTAAAGAATACAGTGTAAAGAATACATAGTGAAAACAACATGGTTCAGGTGGTGCAGGTGTTGTAGAGCCTGACAGCGGTCGGTATGAAGGACCTGCGAAACCTCTCCTTCTTACACCGTGGGTGTAACAGTCTGCTGCTGAAGGAGCTGCTAAGGGAACCCACAGTGTCATGTAGCGGGTGAGAGGTGTTGTCCATGATGGATGTCAGCTTAGCCAACATCCTTCTCTCCCCCCACTTTCTCCACGGAGTCCAGAGGACCATCCAGGACAGAGCTCGCTCTCCTGATCAGCCTATTGATCCTGCTCCTGTCCCTGTCCGTGCTGCCCCCTTTCCAGCAGCCCACAGCATAGAAGATGGCTGAGGCCACCACAGAGTCATAAAAGGTCCGTAAAAGAGTCCTGCACACACCAAAGGACCTCAGTCTCCTCAGCAGGTGGAGGCGACTCTGGCCCTTCTTGTAGAGGGCATGAGTGTTGACGGACCAGTCCAGTTTGTTGTTAAGGTGAACACCCAGGAATTTGTAGCTGTCTACCAACTCTATGTCCGCTCCCTGGATGTTCACCGGTGTGAAGTGAGATGTTTTCCTCTGGAAGTTAATGATCATCTCCTTTGTCTTGCTGGTGTTGAGTTGCAGCTGGTTAAGCTCACTCCAGCTGACAAAGTCCCTGATGACCGTCGTGTATACCAGATCATTCCCCTCTGAAACACAACCAACGATGGCTGTGTCATCGGAGAACTTCTGGATGTGACACTGTGTGGAGTTGTGTGTGAAGTTCGAGGTGTAGAGGGGAGGGGAGAGCACCCTACCCTGAGGGGCACCTGTGCTGCAGAGTACCATGTCAGACACACAGTGACGGAGCCTCACATACTGTGGTCTGTTGGTGAGGTAGTCTATAACCCATGCAGTCAGGTGTTGGTCTACTCCCACACTCTCCATCTTCACTCTGAGTAGTGACGGCTGGATGGTGTTAAAGGCACTGGAGAAGTCAAAAAACATGACCCTCATAGCGCTCCCGCTGTCCTCCAGGTGTAGCAGTGATCTGTGCAGCAGGTAGATCACTGCTTGTCAGCACAGTCCTTGAGGATTCTAGGGCTGATGCCGTCCGGTCCCGGGGCCTTCCTTGCCTTGATCTTCTTCAGCTGACTCCTCACATGATCATCACTTATGGAGAGGGGGGTAGAGGATGGCTGGGATGGGGATGTGGGGGTGAAGAGTGGTGAGTTGGTAGGGGAGGGAGGGGGGGCAGACTCAAATCTGTTGAAAAACAGATTGAGTTCATCTGCCCAGATCTTGTCCCCAAAGGCTTGGTCTCTCCCCACTCCTTTACCATGGCCTGTGATGATCTGCAGGCCTCTCTCCAGAGGGGTTGAGGTGTATGCATCCTTGATGTTTGCATACAGGAGGTCCAAAGTTTTATTGTCTCTAGTGTGGCATTTGACATACTGGGTGAAGGTGGGAAGAGCAGAGGACAGGGAAGCATGATTGAAGTCACCGGAGATGAGGAGGAGGGATTGGGGGTGCTGGTTCTGAAGTTGAGAGACGATGGTGTGGATCTGCTCTATAGCTGCAGCAGCGACCGCTGAGGGGGGGGTGTACACAGTCATAGCAATAACATGTGAAAACTCCCTCGGAAGGTAGTACGGCCGCATGCTAACCGCTAACAGTTCCACATCTCTGGTGCACAGTTGCTCCTTCACACAGATGTGTCCCGGGTGGCACCATCTATCATTCACAAACACAGCGATTCCCCCTCCCTTCTTCTTACCGCTCTCCGTTGCCTTCCTGTCCACTCGTACCAGCTGGAATCCGTCCAGTGTGACGTGTGAATCCAGAGAAAGTTCACTCAGCCACGTCTCCGTGAATCACATGAGGCTGCATTCCCGGTACTCCCTCTGCAGTCGGGTCAGCGCCGTTAGCTCTTCCATCCTGTTGGGGAGAGATCTTACGTTCCCTATGATGACAGACGGTAGACATGGCTTGTACCGTCTTTTCTGCTTCTTGCACTTCACTCCCGACCTGCATCCTCTTCTGCTCCTCCACAGCTCCTTGGGGATCTCCGGCCTCTCCGCGCAGAGAGGGAGTGTGTGGCACAGGGCTAACAGCTGATCCCGGGTGTAAACAATTGAGCCTTGGTTGAATGGGGAGCCGTGGCTGAAGTGGTTTCCCACAGTTGAACTCAAAAGTTCAAAGAGCATCAAGGCTCAGACTAGAAAAGTAACAATATGAACCTCCATATGTAGCTGCACACTCGACCAAATGCGACGTAAGTAAGAAGAAGACTAAAATACTATAAAAACACTAAAAGGTGGAAGAAAAGTACAGAGCTGCTGTAACCGGCAGCCACTCACACGGCGCCATTAAAAAAAAATAAAATAAATAAATAAAAAGAACTTTGTAGCTTTTATATGTCAAGTCATCAATGTGGCCACGAGGCAGGAAAGGAAAAGTGACAGGATCAAAACGGTTGTGGAAGCAGCAGAACAATATTTAAACATCAAAGATGTGAAAGCAGAAGAAATACATAGTATGTTGATTGATTGATTGATTAATGTTTAACGACACTATCAACACTAAGTGTCATGTAAGTGTCTGGACCTTAATATGTGAAGTTATTATTGACAAAACCTGTTTCTCGGGAGTGGAATTTATCAATTTAATTAGGGAGTAGAGCTTGTACGATAGAAACTGTGACCTACTTTACCGGGCAAAATTCCCTACTCTTTTCGAACAGAAGTACGGTAGGGTCTTTAATGTTCAAATGGTGTGGCTTTTCTTTATATGGGATGGCGGCTTAAAATCTCCTCTGTAAGACTAGATACTGAATAAAATATCTAAAACCTAATAAAAAGATTTATTTCTTTAAGAAACTCTATGATGCATGATCGCGGAACTTCGCTGAACAAGGTTTTCAGATCAGGTACATTATAAAAATTGACACGGTTGTGAGCAAACTCAATGCATTCAAGAAGTATATGTTTAACTGAGAGTGTACTATTACATGATATACAACGGGGAGGATTTTCTGCTGCAAGTAAATAGGAGTGTGATAAGCGAGAATGACCAATTCGAATACGAGTTAGCACAGCGTCTTCCCGTCGCTTAGCTAACGGGATTGTAGTACGCGGTTCAATTATAGGCTGATGTTGGTAGAGTTTGTTACCAGGATTTAAATCCCATGACGTTTGCCACTTTATTTTTATGTATTCATTAATCTTTGGTTTTAAGTCTGTATAGGGTATCTTCATTTCTGTTACAGCCATATTAAGTGCCTCTTTTGCTAACATATCAGCTTTTTCATTCCCTTTGATACCTATGTGGCTCGGAATCCAAACAAATAATACACCGACTTTGTATAATGATTCTAGAAACTGTACAAGATAGGGATGTTTAAGATCTCTACATTGTAAAGCCATTAGACTAGATAGAGAGTCCGTGAAAATAACAAATTGTTTTCCGTCAGTGTTTTGTATTATACCCAAAGCCATTTTCAAAGCCAACAACTCGGCCGTTTATATGGAAGCACTGTCTGGTAATCTAACCTGTTCTTTTATTGTGCCACTAATACAGGCTGATCCTACTTTATTGTGATCTTTTGATCCATCTGTATAGATAGCATGGTAGTTCCTATATTTGTGTCTTATTTCTCCAAATCTATCCAGGTAGACCAGATTGCTTGTAACGCCCTTTTTGAATGTTGCTAATGTCAAGTCTATTAAAGGTTCGCTGATCGCCCAAGGAGGAATATTGGGTACTAAGAATGGAGAAATATCAGTGGTACCAAGAACTTGCATTAGAGCTTCTCGAACACGAAAGCCAAACGGTTTGATGGAAGATGGTTTAAGGTCGTAAAAAAACTGGTATTGTGGTCTGAAGGTATGTTCAAACGTTGGATTTAATGGGTTATTCTTTAATTTGATTGCATAGTTAAGAGATAGTTTTTGATATCTTAAAGACAGTGGAGGCTCATTTGCCTCCACATACAAGCTTTCCATTGGAGAAGTACGAAACGCTCCAAGGCAAATTCTAAGTCCTTGATTTTGTATTGGTTTTAACTTATCAAGGTAGGACTTTTGAGCAGAGCTATAAACTGCACAGCCATAGTCAAGTTTTGATCTGACTAAAGACCTATAGAGACGTAGCAGGACAATGCGATCCGCACCCCAATCCATTTTAGATACTACCTTTAAAAGGTTTAAGGCTTTATGGCATTTTTGTCTCACATGATCAATATGAGCTTTAAAGGTTAGCTTGTTATCAAATACCAGGCCAAGATATTTTGTTTGTTGGGTAACCGGGATGACAGAACCACTTATTTTAACTTTCGGATCAGGGTGTAAAGACCTTTTATTGCAGAAGTGAATGCATACCATTTTTGTTCTTGAGAAGCGAAAACCATTTTCATCAGCCCACTTTTCGATTCTATTTAGGCAGTTCTGTAAAATTGCTTCTATGGTCGGCATACTCTCCGAAGAGCAAGAAATACAAAAGTCGTCCACAAACAATGATCTGTCCAACCGAGGAGTGACAACATCCACAATGTTGTTGATCTTTAACAAAAACAAAGTAACAGAAAGTATGCTACCCTGAGGAACTCCCGTTTCTTGATTGTATAATTTTGAGAGGCTCGATCCAAGGCGAACTCGGAACACTCTATTATTGAGGAAGTTTTTAATGAAAATCGGCAGTCTGCCTCTTAACCCCACATTATAAAGGTCTCTCAGAATACCATACTTCCAGGTGGTGTCATATGCCTTCTCAAGGTCAAAGAAGACAGACACCACATGATGACCTCGAATAGTGCCATTACGAATAAAAGTCTCTAGTCGAATAAGCTGATCAACAGTACTTCGATTTTGTCGAAAGCCACTCTGAAATTTGGTTAGTAATCTTTTCCTTTCTAAAAACCAAACCAACCGAGTATTGATCATTCTCTCCATTGTCTTGCAGAGGCAGCTGGTCAAAGAGATAGGCCGATAATTTGTTGGTTTTGATGCATCTTTTCCAGGCTTGGACTTTCCAATTGGGATTGGAATAATGGTAGCCTCCCGCCAAGAAACGGGAAAAACACCCGTTTTCCAAATTCGATTAAAAATATCCAATACAACTGAAAGGGACACATCAGGTAAATGCTTTAAAAACTGCTAATGAATATCATTTGGACCAGTTGCCGTATCGTGAGATTTCTTAATTGAATCTCTCAATTCGGCAATGCTAAATGGGATGTTGTAATCTTCCTCATTGTTTGATCAAAAATTAAGATCCTGACTTTCAGCTTCATACCTATAAATTCTAAATGTTGGGGAATAGTGGTCAGTTGATGAGTTATGTTCAAATTCCTGTGCTCGCAAATTCACAATGTCGGGCCTTTCTGTACATTTATTTCCATCTGCTTTTGTTAAATAAGAAACAGAATTACTTATGTACTTTCCACTTATTTTTCTAATCATTTCCCATACTTTGTGAATAGATGTATGAATATTCAATTTAGAAATGTAATTCTGCCAAGACTGTCTTTTTGCTTTTTTTATGGTGTTGCGAGCTTTAGCGCGTATCTGTTTATATTTTTGTAAATTATCATTATTCGGGTGTTTTTTAAATGTCCTCAGTGCTTTTTTACGTTTTTTTACAGCTTCCTTGCATTCAGTATTAAACCAAGGATTGTGTCCACGAGGGGAAGAACTTGATTTTGGTATTGTGCTAGTAGCTATGTTAAGTAATGAATGAGAAACAAAGTTAAGTGGATCTTCTGTATCTCTGAGTTTGTCATGATTTATATTTAGTGAACATTGTTCTGAAAAAGCATTCCAGTTGGCTCGGTGGAGTTGCCAATTTGGAATTCTTTCTTCTGGTAAGCACTTTACTAGTTTCATAAAAATAGGAAAGTGATCACTGCCACATTGATCACTATGTACACTCCACTGAAAATCCATAAAAATTGTTGGAGAGCAAATAGATAAATCGATAGCCGTCATTGAGCCAGAGGCCGGGTGGAGGTAAGTAGCAGACTTATCGTTCAAGAGGCATAAATCAAAATGTTCAATTGTCCGTTCAACAACATTACCAAATCTGTTTACATTTTGACTACCCCAGAGGGGATTGTGGGCATTAAAATCGCCAACTAATGAAAAAGGGTTCTGAAAGCTGGTCAACCAGACTATCCATTTCTGTTTGAGAGAGTTGAAATCTGGGTGGAATATACACTGAACATATAGTAAAGGTGCAATGCAGTGTTACCTTAGCTGGGATAGCTTGGAGGTTGCTTTGAATATCCACAATTTCATGTGGAATTCCCTTTTTTATTAAAAGAGATGAGCCTCCGATAGGTCTACCATCTACCACAGAATTACTGAAGGTGTTGAAAATGTTATAATTCCGAAATGATATATTGTCAGATAACCTCAGGAATGTTTCCTGTAAACAAATAATAGAAGGGTTGTGATCATACAAAAGATGCTTTATTTCCTCATAATTTGGTTTCAGACCACGGCAATTCCATTGAATGACGGCTATTTCTTTATCATTACCCATTTAAGTATTGTCTTTCTTTTTGACGACTTGTATTTTGGACGTCTGAGTGGTGGGGGGAGTCACGTCCATATCATCTTCCCCCTCAATTGACAGACCTTCATATTTATTTTTACTAGTTAAACTTTGTGGCACATTAAGCTTTGGCTTAACACTTTTTACTTATCCGTTTGCTTTTTCGTTTGTTGGCTATTGCGAGCTGCACCACTACCAGAAGCACTTCTGGCAGGAGGATCTCGTGACAGGCTTCGACTTCTGCGATTTTCATTTGTTTTCATCTGTCCCTTTTTTTGGTTATCCCTGTTTGTAATTTGGGGAATGGCCTTTGTAGTAATTGTAGAAGAGTTTTTCTTGATCGGGACCGGAGTACTACCCGTTACCCAGGTAAGCTCCGTCTGTGCAATTGCATCAGAACGGGGTCCACCTGTCACTTTCTGGGGTCCCACTGGAGGGGCCAACCCTGCCTTATCTGCATAGGTGGTGCCGCAATTGTGTTGTGTCTGGAGGCGCTTGCGAGCTTCGGGGTAAGAAAGATGGTTTAAGGTCTTTATTTCTTGAATTTTTCTTTCCTCTACCCACTTTGCGCAATTTCTCGCGTCAGCCGAATGTGATTCACCGCAGTTCACGCATTTAGGTTGGCTTCTACAGTCGGAAGCCACATGTCCTTCTTCACCACATTTCACACAGCACTCCGGCCTTTTACAGTATGTTTTGAAATGTCCAAACCTTTGACATTTGAAGCACCAGATCGGGTTTGGAATGTATGGGTCTACTTTCACTCTCAGATACCCAACTTTGATAAATGCTGGGAGATCTGGTTTTCCAAATGTCAAGAACAACATGTTCGTTGGTTTCCTCACGCCGCTCTGATTAGTAGTTACTCTAAAAACGTCGGTAACATCTTGGTCTGAAAGCTCATCTAAAATTTCGTCGTTATCACAGTCTACGAGTTCAGGGCAACGGATAACTCCCTTACAGGAGTTCAGGGTTTTGTGTGCAGACACCTTTACTGGTATATTTACAAATGTCTCTACCTTCAATAAATTATGTGCTTGTGCCATCCTGTCCACTTCCACCAGTATATCTCCAGATCTTAGGCGGGATATTGTCCTAACATATCCGGCCAGCCCCTCAATGCCTTTGTTAATCGCGAAAGGCGACAATTTGAGTGGCTGGTTCGGATCGCTACACTGAATGACCAGGAATCTTGGGAAAGATTTCTGGTCCTCGTTAGAGTCACTTGATCTACTTCTCTTCATTTGTTTTGTTTTAGATGCCATATTGAATGATTTAGGATTCAGTACCATTGCTCCCCACCCACCACCGAGCCCAACAAGGGGACGCCATATATATAAGGAAAAACATCTTATACTGACGACAGGGATACAGCAGTACTATACTCTGAATGTAATAAGTTACACCCAGATTGACCTGATTGAGCAGCTGCCTTCTAAAATACAAATCTAGATAAAGATGGTTAATTCACAGTTATGTAGATTACAAGGTAATATAAATATTAATTAATATTAATTATGTTACTTTAGTTGTATTTTAGGGCTAAACACCACCAGCCGATTGGTTATATCCAGGCCTATATAACCCCCCGACTAGATGAATCCAGGGCCAAAGTGATGTGTTGCTTCAGGAGGACCGCAGTCTCACCATCCACTCAATCACCAGGATCCCTTTCTCCACCGACACGGGTCGCAGTCCACGGCAAACAGACCGTCCCACTTAGTCGCCTCTTACGACCTGCTGGGAGTACAGCGGGCCTATTCTACACGCCGAACCCGCAGGGGTATTATTATTATTATTTCTGACGATGGTAAAGTTGACCCTGAACATGCATGCAAGTCACACCAGAACACCCCACCGAGCACAACCCAGAGCCCCACATGCCCAAAAAGGAGCAGGAAGGAGCTTTATTTTGGTGGGTTCTTTACTCAGTCCGCTCCGCAATCTGACTCCACACACTGACACTGTTGTATATGATCGCAAATAGTTTCCCTTAACTCCTCGCCAGTTACCCCTGGCTGGGACCCTAGGCAGGTACTATCATTCCGGGTCAGAATGAACCTGAGAGCGATGATGATAAAGGGGTAGTTCCACTCTCCCCAAGTCACTTGCACAACCTCATCACCGGATGCCTTTTTAGGTCTTGCCCAGGACCTACATAGTATGTTGACTATACATAATGATGCAGGACCTCAGAACGGTAATTAAATTCACGGAATGCAAGAAGTTTAATAGCAAATGGACAAGAACTTAAGAAATATATAACAGAAAGTGGGAAAAGACCTGATATGATATGTGTGCAAGAAACATGGCTTAGACCACATGTGGATGATGTGTTGTTTGGCTATGAATCAGTGCCATTCCATAGAAAAGAAAACCAAGGGGGAGGGTGTGCAATATTTGTGAGGGATGGAATAATATATAATAGAATAACAACATTAAATGAAATAGAATGTGTGATTATTGAAATACATCAAGCAAATACAAATATAATCATTATTAATATGTATAACCCCTGTAAACTACTAGATGTTGAACCAATGGAGAAGATAATAAGGAGGCATGGTGGTAGAGAGATCTGGTGTGGGGACTTTAATGCACATAATAGTTGATGGGGAAGTAAGCAAACAGATCACAATGGAATAGTAGTAGAAGAACTCATGGATATCAGACAGTTAGTCTGCTTCATCAAGGGAAATGGAACAAGAATAGATATACGGTCAAATAGAATGTCATGCATTGGTTTAACTCTGGTCTCACATAGCTTGGCAAGTTCCTGTGAATGGTATGTACATGAAACCACAAGTATAGGAAGTGATCATTTCCCCAGAAGTTGTACAATAAACGCAGAAGTAGATATCAAAGAAAGACCCAGACATAAAAAGTGGTGCTTTTCAAAAGCGGATTTGGGAAAATTCAGAGAGGAATGTAGCAAAGCAGCAAATTCAATACCAATGGAAGGTGACATAGAGGAATGCACAGTTAAGATGACAAATAAGATAATAGAGGCAGCAATGAAAAGTATACCTTGGAAGTCAGTTGGAGGGGAAAGGAAAATGGTTCCATGGTGGAATGAAAAGTGCACAGCAGCTGGAAAAGAAAGAAATTGCGCATTAAGAAGGTTAAGGAAGAACCTCAGCCAAGAAAATGTAATAAATTATCAGAGGAAAAAAGCTATAGCCCGAAGAGTAATTAAAAACAGTAAACAAAACGCATGGAGGGATTATTGCTCTGCCATTGGAAGGGAAATCAAGATAGGAGATGTATGGTCAATGTTGAAGAAGATGAGTGGAAAAAATGTGTTTGCTAAAATACCTACATTAGAAGACAATGGAACAATGTATGTGACTGATAAAGAAAAAGCAAATGTGCTGGGGAAAAAGCTTGCGGGGGTGCATAGTGGAGACCATCTGGATGAAAATCATAGACGAGGGAAGGAGAGGATGATAAAAAAGAATATAGTCAGGAGAGTGTGATGGATGTTGAAATTAATATCAATGAATTGCTAATAGTATTAAATAAAAGTAAAGATACTGCAACAGGAGAAGACCAGTTGAGTTGTATTATGTTCCAGAACTTACCAGAAGATATGTTGGGAAAAATATTATATTTATTTAACAAAATATGGGAAGAAGGGAAAATACCAAAGCAATGGAAAAGTGCATTAATTTTACCATTTAATAAACCCGGTAAGGATCCAAAACACCCTGTGAACTATGGACCTGTTGCTCTAACATCACATCTATGCAAATGGATGGAGAAAGTTCTAGTCAGAAGACTTAACTATTTCCTTGAAAGTCGAGAGTTACTTACAACTTATCAGTGTGGGTTTAGAAAAGGACGATCAACAACGGATGCTGTAGTTAGAGTAAGTCAGGAAATATAGAAAACCTTTCAAATGAAAGACTTGATGAATATTGTATTCTTTGGTATTGAAAAGGCTGATGACTCCATGTGGCGGGAGGGTTTATTGATTAAGATGAATTTGATGGGAATTAGAGGTAGGTTCTATAACTGGGTCCTTGATTTCATATCGGACAGAAAATTCAAAGTAAAAATAGGATCAGAGATGTCAGAAGAATACAGTATAGTAAATGGTATACCACAGGGGAGTGTAATTAGCCCAGTTTTGTTTAACATAATGATAAATGATATATTCATGAATCTGGATAGAAGGATTGGGTCGGCCCTACACGCAGATGATGGAGTGATTTGGGCAAGGGGACGAGATTCTGTAAACGTGACAAGTAAAATGAAGGAAGCAATAAAGAAGATAGAACAATGGTCATATGACTGGGGATTTAAGCTATCACCCAATAAAACATGTTACATGACGATTACCAGGAAAAAAGGCATAAAAAATCAGAACCTGATGCTGTATGGACAAAACATGATAAAAGTAGATCATTTGAAATACCTTGGTATGTGGCTAGATCAGAAAGGCACATGGAAGACCCATGTGGAAAAGGTAGAAGAGAAATGTAAGAGGATAATAAACTTAATGAGAGCTGTTACAGGTAAGGAGTGGGGAGCAGATAAACAGTCACTAATATATATATATATATATATATATATATATATATAGAGCTTTGATGAGAGCAAATATAATGTAGATTATGGAAGTTTTGTATATGGAGCTGCAGCTAAAACACATTTAAGGAAAATAGAAAGAAATATTCCCAAAGCATTTAGGATAAGTACAGGTGCAATCACATCAACACCAATGAAAGCAATGCAGGTTGAGTTAGGAGAAGTAGCGTATGACCTGAGAAGAGATCAACTTATGTTGACATACTGGAGTAGACTTAAAGGATGTAGGCATGGACATCTGGCCAAGGATGTGATGGAGGACTGTTGGGAGTATAATACAACTAAAAGTAATAGCTTTGGGTGGGTAATTCAAGATAAAATAGATAAATAGAACATAAAAAATATACATATTAATAATTCTACACCCATAAGCAATATTCCTATCTGGCTATTTCCTAAACCTGAAGTAGATATACATATAACAGAGTTAAAAAATAAATGGAAAGATAGTGAAAAAGGACACAAGGCAAGTCAATATACAGTATTAAAAACTAATTGTATTGTATTGTATTTGTACTTTATTTATCACACAGCGGGGAAATTTACTTGTTACAGCAGCAAGCAAGATACGCAAGTAAAGAGTACAGTGTAAAGAATACATAGTGACTACAACATCGTTCAGGTGGTGCAGGTGTTGTAGCGCCTGACAGCGGTCGGTATGAAGGACCTGCGGAACCTCTCCTTCTTACACCGTGGGTGTAACAGTAAATATTATGGTTACTTAGATATTTTGAATTATAACATCATTAAAAGATTACCAGACCAGCTCTCAGTTTATCCAGCAGACATGATGGCAATGATTATAGGCTTGCAATGGATAGAGGAAATAAAAGCAGATAGAGTGCTACGTTGTGTGGACTCTCTGGCAGCATTATATAGTATTAAAAATATGGAATCAAGTGGAGAGGAATTACTATTAGAAATACATCAAAGCCTGTTCCAACTACACATGTTAAGAATAGACATAAGATTTTGCTGGGTGCCTGCACATGTAGGGGTGGAGGGGAATGAGGTGGCAGATAAAATGGCTAAAATGGGAATTAGAAGGAATGAAATTATAGATATACCTGCTGGTAAAGGCGAAGTAAAGGCAATAATCAAAAAACAAATGATGGAGAAATGGCAAAATAGGTGGGATGAGGGTAGTAGCGGGAGAAAGTATTATAAAGTACAAAAATCTATCAGTGCACAAGGGGTGAAGAGAAAAAACAGAAAAGAGGAAGTAGTGTTAACTAGGATGAGGTTCAATCACACCGGGTTAAATGACAAGATGTTTTTGGTAGGGAAATGTAAATCAAAAGTATGTATGGAGTGTAAAAGTATAGAGAACGTAGAACACATATTACTACACTGCAAGAGATATAGGGAAGAACGTGTAACGTTAAGGAAAAGAATTAAGAAGATAGGAAGGGAATGGAGCATTGAGGGTATCTTAGGAACAGGTGGGGAGGGGGTAAGAGATATACAGAGGGCAGTGATAGAATATTTGAAGGACACAGGATTATATAATAAATATTTATAATAGAATAATAATATTTTATTATAAGTATTATTATTAGGATTATTATTATTAGTAGTATAAGTAGTCTCCTCATTATCTAAGTTAGCATAAAGTAAGATACTGTATATGGCCCATGTTACATACTCTGGTACAGTAGGTGGCGGTATGCACCTTTTAAAGTCATGGTTGCAACCCGCCATTAAACTAAAAGAAGAAGAAGAAGAAGAAGAAGAAATGACGGTAGTCTTCACGCGTGCGCGGCACTGATTGCGTTCCGGGTACGTATTGCGTTGTGACAAGTCACTTCGATTTTATTCCAGTATTTGATGCATATGTTACTATCTTATGGGATGTGATTACTGTCAAGTAATTCACAGAACAAACAACAAATCGGATCACGTGGAAAAAGGTCTATGGGGCTTAAAGTTGTAGTTGGTTTAGTGACTCTGAGAACATTTTTAGTTGGCCCACTGCTTTGCTGTCTCACAACAATTGCGGCGCCCTAGCTTGAACTACTGATTATATTTTGCTTTGTAAAGTCTGAAATCACACAAACCTTTGGCTTCACTGCTTGAAACAGGTCCGTCGATTAGCATGGACATCACAGGAGAGGAAGAACCGGAGCCAATAAAGCTCAAATCCATCAAGAACAAAGTATTTACAGTGCCTAAAAATGACCGGGTAAGTGGATGACGAACTGGATACGAACATTCACAATAATATTGCCCTCCGTACAGCACTGGATGACTATAACATAACATAATAGAATTGTTTGCTTATCCAAGCCGATGTGTTCTGAGTGGTGTCTGTAGTGTGTTCAATTGGTGTTAAATGTTTTGACTTGCGTGAAAGTATGATTGTATTGACTTACTGAGTAAATAAATGTATTGCTCGCAAAGCAGGGCATTTCTTTAGTACGTTGGCCAAGGGGGCAAACCGCAGAAACGTCCACACACAGAAATAATCCACAACCGAAATTGTAAAGCGCATGCAACAAGAAAATATAGCATATTAAATATGCTGCAGTTACAGAAATGCTGCATGATCGAAAACTAAGCCAAATTAAAAGTTGGTGGAACGAAAAGGTAAATTTTTCTTGACATCTTTGTTAAACACTTGGCTGTTTATGATGATGTATTAGGGCAAGATTGGAAAAAAATCTGAGGTTTTGAGAATAAAGTCGTACATTTACGAGACAAAAGTTGTAAATTTGTGAGAATAAAGTTGTAAATTTATGAAAAAAAGTTGTAAACTTACAAGAATAAAGTTGTACATTTTATGAGAAAAGCGTCTTACATTTCAGAAGAAAAAAGCCATAAATTTACTAGAAAAAATATCATACATTTATGAGGAAAAAGCAATTAATTTACAAGAATAAGTTTTACATTTACAAGAATAAGGTTGCAATTTACGAGAAAAAAAGCACACGTAAATTCATGAGGAAAAAAATCCCAAATTTACCAGAAAAAGCCGTAAATCTATGAGAAAAAAGAATGTAAGTTTAGGAAAAAACGTCATATTACCTTTGCCCAAGGCCAACTGTCATGTAAGTCTCCCCTTTTCATAGCTATCTCGGTTGGCCTTGGCTATGTGGAGGGGTACGGAAGGTGGAAGTGAGAAGGGCTAGCAAGACATGCTAATCCAAATGCTGATTGCTCAACTGCTGTGTTTTGTAGCCACGTTATAAATAAAAACTTGCCTAAAGCAAGAGGAAAGGTTCCTTCCTTCCTGAAGAGCTATGCCCTATTTTACCTGTGACACGTAATATTACAAGCTTATTCACGTAAATGTAGCACTTTATTCTGGAAATCTTAGCTGATGATTTTTTCAGTGTGGCCCTAATACCTCTATGGTAGCCGATAAACTGGGTTGTGGAATAGTGCTGTACAATATTACAGAGAAATATATCCCAGATGTGGCGCCCCGGTTAGTCTGGCTAAGCTCCATTTTCCTCTCTCAGGTTTCTATGTGTGTTTTTGGCATTTGCGGCAGTTTTGCTTTTGATCCTGTGGCGTTTACTGTATGTGTTTGAAGCACATTCCTGTTCTATGTGTATTACTGTGTGTTGGGGGGGGGGGTTGGTTGGTTGCCATAGCAACGCCTCTTTTGCCTTAAAGACACAACAATGTAGTCTTTCTTTCTTCTTGCAGTTTGGGAGCTGCCGAAGTGTCCGAGAGTTTGAAAAACTCAACCGAATAGGGGAGGGAACGTACGGCATCGTGTGTAGGTCACTTAGGGATCAATAGAACGTTTGCAGCTCTTGGCTAGATGAACTTGTTATCATTCTTCCTGCAGACCGCGCCCGTGACACCAAGTCTGATGAAATTGTAGCTCTGAAGAAGGTTCGCATGGATAAAGAGAAAGATGGTAAGTTTGTGCTGGAGCCTCTTCCAGCTGGCTTTGGGTGAGGGGCGGGGTACACCCTATCAAATCCATTTTATGTTTGCCCAAATTCCGTTTTCATTTTTTTCACATTTCATACTTATTTTTCCAGTATAGAGTGTGTGCCTTAATGCCCACATCCTTCCGTTTATTGATGCAATACGTGATGCACTGAGAAATGATGTAGCCTGCCGAACGTTTCGATTGGGATGTCAGCCTCGTCACATGGTGCTACTCCAACTTCAACAAACTCTAATGCCCGTGCTTGTCATTAAAAAAGATGTAGTCGCCCATGCAATTCCAACTGCACATGTTGAGATTTTTTATCACACGCTTATTTGGTTTACACAGTTAGACATTGGGGAAACGGTGCTCTTATTTTGAAGGACGGAAGTGTGTTCTTGTGTTCCGCGTGCGTAGAGCTTGCTTGTCTGTTTACGGCTAAGATGAGCCGGGTGCAAGAATGAACGTGCTTCTTGTTTTTTTTTTTCACTCAGAAGCTGCACGTGGTCATCGGTCATTGTAAAAGGCTCCTGACATGAAAGTGGAAAAAGCAACGTGCTGAAAATACCTGCATAGAGCGATTCAAAAAGAATGTGCCAAAATCAGCAAGCAATATTTGAAAAAGGAAAAACAATAGAAAAGTCCAGCTTGGACACACATGTTGTACATACCTTCAAGTTTTTATTTCATGTTTTCCAAGTGCTCAATGTGGCCACTATCGGCAGCACGGACAACATCAACTCCATACGAGAATTCTTCCCAAACGCGCCACAGGATGTGGCAGTCCACCCTGTCGATTGCAGCTGTCATGTCATGGATATTTGCAGGAAGTGGTGGAACATAAACTTTGTCTTTAACATAACCCCACAAGAAAAAGTCCCACACAGTGAAGCCCAGAGATCTGGCAGGTCAAACGCAGAGAGTGACACACTGTGCTGGTGCTGGTCTTTAGCGCCCTTTCAACACGTTGAGGTCGGGAGGGGGCGGGTTAGTGTTTGTAGGCATAGACGTAGATAGACGACATCGAGTCTAACGAGTGGGTTTGTCCACTGCTACGATACATCAACGTCATATTGGATGTGTCAAGGCTGCGCTGGAAAGGCAATGTATGAAACATGTCTTTGATCTGCTCAAGTTTTTGGTGCCTAACTGTTTCCCAAGTATATTAGAGTGTGTGTGTGTGTGTGTGTGTGTGTGTGTCTCAACGTGTAAACGAGAGGAATTAACTTAATGTTCTTTGTAGAAAGGGGCTTTATGAAAGGAAGTACATTGACTTGTATTCATTTACAGCGCAGCCTTGACACATCCAATATGGCGGCGACGTTGACACGACACACGGCTCAGTGCTTGATGCAGCATCTACGTATATATGTCTATTCCGGTCCGGGGAAACACACGTTCCTTTGCCTCAATTCATTCTATGTCCATTTCTGCAGGATTCCGCGTTGAACAGTAAATTCCGTTGTTGGCCAATTTGGTGACTCCGTTAACGCGGAAATCATGGGGCCCTACATATTCAATCATTCACACTCACATGTTTTTTTGAATGAGGGAGGAAGCCCCACACAAAGATGTTCCAGCGTACATTGGTGAGTACTTTTTCTTGTGGGTGTGCTTGCTTGGTAAACTGAAGTAGCTCCTGCTCTCTTGCTCTGTGTCAGGAATCCCCATCAGCAGCCTCAGGGAGATCACCTTCTTGCTGCGACTCAGACATCCCAACATCGTGGAGCTGAAGGAGGTGGTTGTGGGAAGCCATCTGGAGAGGTCAGCAACGTCGTTCATGTCACCACATGGGCTTCCCAGCATGTTTCAGTACAGGCACATTTCATGGTTCCGTACACACTCCCATCAGTGAATGGTTGGTATATGCAAGACTTGCTGGGAAGTAGTCTCAGCATGGTGCAGCTATGGTGTGTTCACAACACGAGGTTGACATGTTCAGGCTAGATATGGTTGGACTTGCCTCCACACCCGGCGAGGGCCCTGGAACCAGAGAGGTTGGACTTTCTTCCACGTACTTGTTATAATTTCAAAAATGTATTCACTGATACATGATGGTTGTTTTGTGGTTGACTAAGGTGTGTTAGTAGAAAAATATTGAAATACACGTATATAGTACTGTGGTCACCAGGCGTCAGTAATGTTACACTGATGACATTGTCTTATCTTAGATTAGATTATGTAGTCATCCATGGCATGTCCCACAGGATAGCGTGAAAAAACATTAGGCCTCATTCATGAACATCTTCTTAAAAGTCTTCTTAAGAAGTGTACTTAAGAAGGCGCGGGTTGGAAACTGCGCCACATTCACGACACTTTCTTAAGTAGGGATAATCGTTCGCACCGGTGTTCTTAGGTTGATGAATGCCAACGGGGATGCACGCGCATGTGAGGCCTTATTTGCATAGGTCACCGCCTATTATTTCCTATATAAGGTCAAAAATGTGCCGTGCGCAACAGGCAGCTGGAGGCCAAGATGCCAACGTGTAAGGGCAAGACTGAGGAGCAGCTGGACAACAAACAGAAGAAAAACTTCAATTCTACTGAAATAGAGGTGCTTTTACAAGGAGTGAGCGAACACAAGGCCACCTTATTTTCACGTGTATCCACCGGTCATCAGGCCATCCAAAAAGAGTCGGCATGGAGCACCATTGCAGGAAACATAAATGCCGTTTCCACGGAGAAACGCACCACCGCAGAGGTAAAAAAGAAGTGGTTTGACTTAAAATCAGAGTCCAAAAAAAAGACTGGACTGCACCGGAGGGATCTGGAGGAAACCAAACCATTTCGGAAACTCTACAAAATAGTAATAATAGTAAAAATAATAATACTCTAAACAATTGATGGAAAAATAAAGTAAAAATACAATGTTTGTGTGTGACAGTGTATTTTTTCTGTGGTTACATTTGATTAGACGCTGCCTAATTAATACAGCAGCCCCGTGCTCTGGCTCAAGACGTGGCGGGGGGCGCATGTCGTTATCTGGGGGTGCTACGTGCGCAATAGGCACACCACGTTTCATTGCGATGTTATGCAAGATGCAGCAGGCCATTATGATCCTGCACACCTGCAACAACAGAGAATCAATTATTTATCCAGTTGACCTAATAAAACATATTTGCAATGGAGAATTCCTGGATTAATGAGAGCCTTCACAAAGAATCAGAATGTTTGCCTCTTATTTATTTGCCATTCCAAAGCATAAATAAACTAAAACCTAATATTAAATACTACAAAACCTACCTTTTCTGGTGTGTAGAGCAGCCTTCCACCTGCAGTGTCCAAACACAAACAGCGTCCCTTGAGTATACCGATGATGCGCTCCACGCAGGAGCGTGTACGTGTGTGCTTTTGGTTGTACATTTGTTCTTGTGGGGTCTGCGGATTATTCAATGGTGTCATGAGCCAAGGTGCCAGGGCATAGCCTCAATCACCTGTAAAATAAGTTAATGGCCACATAACAACATGCAAAAGGCAAGAAATTAACATTTTACGCACCGATTAACCATCCGTCGCATGCTGCACCATGACTCAGGCGCATTCCAACAGAGGAATTTCGGAAAATGTAGGAGTCATGTTTACCTCCAGGGAAACTTGCAACAACATTCAGAATCTTGTTGCGAATCTGAGATTATTTGGATATTAATTGAGTGATACCGTTTGCGATTGAGGTAGGGAAATGGATGAATGGATTGGGATTTGAATATATACACTGCTCAAAAAAATTAAAGGAACACTTCGAAAACACATGAGATATAAACTGGGGGGAAAGATGATCTTGAATATCTTTTCTGATAATAAGTGGGTGATGTATTAGTAACAAAATGATGCCACATCATTTGATAGAAATTAAAATGATCACCCTATAGAGGGGGGAAATCAAAGACACCCCAAAAATGAAAGTGAAAAAATGATGCAGCAGACTGGTCCATTTTGCCAAAATGTCATTGTAGCAACTCAAAATGATTCTCAATAGTTTGTGTGGCCCCCACGTGCTTGTACGCATGCCTGACAACGTGGGGGCATGCTCCTAATGAGACTACGGATGGTGTCCTGGGGGATCTCCTCCCAGATCTGGACCAGGGCATCACTGTGGTACCTGGACGCATGGAGGAGATTCCAGGAGACAGGTAGTTACTCCAGGAGAGCTGGACAGGGCCGTAGAAGGTCCTTCAACCCTCAGCAGGATCGGTATCTGCTCCTTTGTGCAAGGAGGAACAGGATGAGCACTGCCAGAGCCCTACAAAATGACCTCCAGCAGGCCACTGGTGTGAATGTTTCTGACCAAACAATCAGAAACAGGCTCCATGAGGGTGGCCTGAGGGCCCGACGTCCTGTAGTGGGCCCTGTGCTCACTGCCCAGCGCCGTAGAGCTGGATTGGCATTTGCCATAGACCACCAGAATTGGCAACTACACCACTGGTGCCCTGTGCTCTTCCCTGATGAGAGCAAGTTCAACCTGAGCGACCATGCGACAGACGTGAAAGGGTCTGGAGATGCCGTGGAGAACGTTATGCTGCCTGCAACATCATTCAGCATGACCGCTTTGGTGGTGGGTCAGTGATGGTCTGGGGAGGCATATCCCTGGAAGGACGCACAGACCTCTACAGGTTAGATAATGGCACCCTGACTGCTATTAGGTATCGGGATGAAATCCTTGGACCCATTGTCGGAACCTACGCTGGTGCAGTGGGACCTGGGTTCCTCCTGGTCCACAACAATGCCCGACCTCATGTGGCTAGTGTGTGCAGGTAGTTCCTGGAGGATGAAGGAATTGATACCATTGACTGGCCCCCATGCTCACCTGACCTAAACCCAATAGAACACCTCTGGGACATTATGTTTAGGTCCATCCGGCGCCGCCAGGTTGCTCCTCAGACTGTCCAGGAGCTCATTGATGCCCTGGTCCAGATCTGGGAGGAGATCCCCCAGGACACCATCCGTAGTCTCATTAGGAGCATGCCCCCACGTTGTCAGGCATGCGTACAAGCACGTGGGGGACACACAAACTACTGAGAATCATTTTGAGTTGCTACAATGACATTTTGGCAAAATGGACCAGTGTGCTGCACCATTTTTTAACTTTCATTTTTGGGGTGTCTTTGATTTCCCCCCTCTATCGGGTGATCATTTTCATTTCTATCAAATGATGTGGCATCATTTTGTTACTAATACATCACCCACTTATTATCAGGAAACATATTCAACATCATTTTCCCCCCGTTTAGATCTGATGTGTTTTCAAAGTGTTCCTCTAATTTTTTTGAGCAGTATATTTATCCATGGAGTATATTTTAGTTGTTTTGATGATAAATAATTGTTGGGATATTTTATTTGCACTACATTTTTTGGGATCAGGTTGCAAAATCCATCATGAGGGCGATTGCGCATTGAAAGTGCAAGCTGTATTTGTGCGTAAGAGTCCTCCTGAGTGTTCGTGGAATTTGTTCTTAGATCTAAGAACTGTGAGTTAAGAACACCTTTCGTGAATGCCAAAAATCTTCGTAAGACGGCTTTACGAACACATTTGTGCGTAAGAACGTTTCATGAATGAGGCCCATTATTCTCCCATTCTGTGTGGAAGTGGTACATTTTTGGCTTCTCACATTGTCCTTCTGCCGCACTTTGTTTGAAACAAACTGAGGATAACTAGTTAGCTCAGTCGTTTGCTATGTTAGTGGTGACCATCTCTTAAGTTCCTCCAGTAATCCCGTGGCCTACACATTAGCAGTGTGATGTAAACAAACAATAGGAGTGTAAAGGTGACTATTGGGGTGTGATTTCATGTCTACAGGGCTTTAGCAATGTTAAAAACTGTATTTAGAAAGTCTTAAACAGGTTTTCTATGCTCTAACAATGAAAATATTCCATATTTGAACTCCATCAATCCCTGCTTTAGTAATCAGCAGTAGAACATAGGTAAGTTTCAGGATATCATGATATCAGTTCCTGAATAAAACAGGGAGAAAAGCAGCTTTTTGTGATACATTTCAAGCATAATTTTCACTTTGACACAAACAGTTTTGCTTTTGTGACAACTCAAATATCTAAACAACTATACCAACATAGACACAACATTTTTTAGTTTTACATCAAAATAACTATTTACAAATATAACACCATTATTGTAACTATTTAAAGTTTTCACATTTTGAACTAAACTGTGTGTTTGTGTGTTCATGTATTAAAATTTTCCTACAATGTGTAACCTTCCGCACGCTACACTCCTCCAGGCTCTTCCACTTCCTCCTTGCTGTGGAGTGTGTTTTGACATGCAAAAGATCCATGCCGAGCTCTTATCAGATGCACTTCTGCCACCTGGTGGCCGTTTTTATGGTTTACAACTGATTTAAAAGTGACAGCTTTTAGTATGCAGTTGCGTCATCACCCCTTTTTGCCTCTTGTGCAAAAAAACGTTAAAGACGTACAAATACGTCTTTGGTATTAAATGACTTCCCCTTTTTGGGTTCGCTAGAGCGCAGGTGGGCAACCCGCGGCAGTGGAGCCTTGTTGTGGTTCCTTTGGCAGAGTTCAAAGATGTTTTTTTTTTTGCTTTAATGCACATGTGAAAGAGTTTCAAATATCTGTATGGCCGTAAATGCATCCTGGCTGAGTTGTGAGTAGCGATTGGATAAGCATGGGAAAGGGAGGGGCAGCCCGCGTGTGCCTGCATGCGTGCCACAAAGCCACTAGGGAGACGTCGGTAAGATAATGATGAATGCCAGAAAAGAACAGAGTTGAATTCTGCATGGACAGATACATGCGATTCCTGGAAAATATGGTACATTTCACCTGGATGATCACGTATTTATCAATTATGTTTTCTGTGAAAAAAGTGACCAATTTTTTCAGGAAAAAAAGATTTTGGACCAAAAATGTGTGAATTTGTGGGGCGGTTAATGCTGACTGGACCCACTGTATTCCTTAGTGTGGTTGTGATCCCAGTACCTACTAACCCCACCCCAAAGCCTCAGAAATCCCCACAATGCTGGAAATCAAGTTGTCTCATGCTTTGTGTTTGCTGAATAGTTTGTTCCTGGTGATGAGTTACTGTGAACAGGACCTGGCCAGCCTGCTGGAGAACATGCAGACACCTTTCACCGAGGCTCAGGTACGTCACCATGTGATGAAAAATTGTCATCATGATACCACATCACGTTTTCTTCCATTGTGCTTGCAGGTGAAATGTATCATCTTGCAGTTGTTGAGAGGTTTGGGGTATCTCCATCACAATTTCATCATTCACAGGTGAGTGCCACACACCTCCTTCATCCCTCTTCACAATCCTCACTTATCCTGTTTGGGGTGGAAAACCCATTCCCATCTTGACGTACCCTTCCCACCAAATCTAAAGACATCTCTGACAGCGTAAAGCCTTCTTCTGCTCACCACATTTGTGCATAAACATGAGCATCCAGCATCTTGTACATGTTCAAATAGAGGGGCGGAGCTGTCAACCGATCACTACCTGGTGGTGAGTTGGCTCCGATGGTGGCGGAGGATGCCGGTCAGACCTGGCAGGGCCAAACACATTGGGATTTTCTGCTGGGAACATGTGGCAGAGTCCCCTGTCAGAAGGAGTTTAAACTCCCACCTCCGGGAGAGCTTCCACCATGTTCCAAGGGAGGCGGCGGACATTGAGTCTGATTGTGCCATGTTCCGTGGCTCTATTGCCGAGGCGGCTGATCGGAGCTGTGGCTGAAAGGTGGTTGGTGCCTGTTGTGGCGGTAATCCCAGAACCCGTTGGTGGATACCAGTGTTGAGGGATGTCGTCGGGCCTTTTTGGCTCACGGGACTCGGGAGACAGCTGACAGGTGCTGGCAGGCCAAGCTGTCTGCAGCTCTGGCAGTCGCTGAGGCAAAAACTCTGACATGGAAGGAGTTTGGAGAAGCTATGGAGAATGACTTTCGGACGACTTTGAAGAGATTATGGGCAACAATCCGCCATCTGAGGACAAGGAAGCAGTGCACCGTCAACATCGTGTATGGTGGGGATGGAGTGCTGCTGACCTCGACTTGAGATGTTGTGGATCTGTGGAAGGAATAAGACCTCCTCAATCCCACTGACACGTCTTCCAAATCAGGAAGCAGTGCCTGGGGACTTAACGGCGGGATGTCCTATCTCTGGGGCTGAGGTTGCTGAGGTTGTCAAAAAGTTGTCATCCGCCCGTAGTTCCTTAAGGCCCTGGATGCTGTGGGCGCATCTTGGTTGACACAACTCTGCAGCATTGCGTGGACATCGGGTGCGGTGCCTCTGGATTGGCGGACTGGGGTGGTGGTCCCTCTTTTTAAGAAGGGGGACCGCAGGGTGTGTTCCAACTATGGTGGATCACACTCCTCAGCCTTCCTGGTAAGGTCTATTCAGGGGTTCTGGAGAAAAGGATCTGCCACATAGTTGAATCTCAGATTCAGGAGGAGTGGTCTGGTTTTCATCCTCGTCATGGACCTGTGGACCAGCGCTAAACTCTCGACAGGGTCCTTGAGGGTGCAGGGGAGTTTGCACAACCAGTCTACATGTGTTTTGTGGACTTGGAGAAGGCATTCCATTGTGTTCCTCCAGGGCTGCCATTTGTCACCGATTCTGTTCATTACCTTTATGGACAGAACTTCTAGACGCAGCCAGGGTGTTTGAGGGGTTCCAGTTTGGTGGCTGCAGGATTGGGTCTGTACTTTTTGCATTCCTGCTGGCTTCATCGAGTCGTGACCTTCGACCCTATCTCCGGGTCGGGGATGAGATCCTGCCCCAAGTGGAGGAGTTTAAGTACCTCGGAGTCTTGCTCATGAGTGAGTGAAGGATGGGAGCGCAAGCTCAACAAGCGGATTGGTGAGGTGTCTGCACCTTCTCCCTGGGGAAGTGTTCAGGGCACGCCCAAACGGTAGGAGGCCTTGGGGAAGACCCAGGACAGGCTGTCTCCCAACTGGCCCGGGAACGCTTCTGGATCCCCTCTGGGGGAGGGAAGTCTGGGCTTCCCTACTTTAGGCCACTGCCCCCATGACCATACCTCAGATAAGCAGTAGAAGATGGATGGATGGACATATTTTTTTCTTGTCCTCTCTCGCTGCTTTGCAGTTGGAATTTGGATGCTTCACTCCATCACATTTTTCAGAAGAAATGAATAAATGATTGCTGTTTGGTTGTTGACTGTGGCATATTAATAATTATAATCATGGATTAGATTTATATCATGCTTTTCAAGGTACGCAGAGCGTTTCCCATTGAAGCCATTATTCAACCACACACAGGTGGTGGTAATCTACATATGTAGGCACTGCTGCCCTGGATTAGACTGACCACCACTAAACATTGATAGACATTCATAGATATTCATACACCAGTGTGAGCAGCACTGGAGGCAAGGTGGGTGAAGTGTCTTCTCCAAGGACACAGCACTGACTGGGATGGATAAAGCGGGGATCAAACCACCAACCTTGCGGTTGCCACTGCCATGCAAATGATTAGTCAAGAAATAGGCATGTTGAAGCAAATTTGACATTCTTAGCTGAAATGAAGCATTTTCAAGAATAAAAATGGCTTGATGAAGTCAAAACCAAATATAAGGCACTGAAAGACGTAATATGTAGTACAGTATTCTACACTGCTTGTGGTCTATTATACATGTTGGGTATTATATTTACCACTTGCTACCACGAGAGGGTGGTGTTCACAGTTGGGTCTGGAGACGTGCATCTACAGTAAAGAATGGACCCCTCAAATCAGCCTGGTCTCAGTGAGTCTTTCTGTGCCTGTATGAGCATAGTAGAAACCCACAAGAGTGATAGAGACAATAGCCAGCGAAATAGAAAGACAACACTGGTCACGAGGTGTCAGTCATGTTACATTGATAGACAATAGCCACTGCAGGAAGTATGCTGTCCAGGGGAAAAAATTCACCCGACGACTAATGTGTGAGTCTTAAGTCTTATTTATGTCTTTTTTTCCTCTTATGTCTACTACAGTATAATCCAATCCAATCCACTTTATTTATATAGCACATTTTATAAACACTGTTTCCAAAGTGCTGCACAGACTAGCAAAACCATAAATAATAAGTAAATAAAGAAATGTAAATAATAAGTAAAAATTACGGCAATAAAAACTAAAAGATCAAATAGAAACAAAGAAACGTACTACAATAAAATATTTAAAACAAGAAATCGAAACAATAAAAGCCAAAAGTCCAAGAAGTAGGTAAAAAAAAAAATTCGTAAATTTAATTTAAAAAACTAAAATAAATAGAAACAATAAAAACTTAAAAAATAATAAAACACACAGAGGACCACACGACTCACGCCGAGTTAAAAGCCACAGAATAAAAGTGGGTTTTAAGACTAGACTTAAAGCTTTCAATTGTGGGGGCCGTTTTTACATGAGGGGGGAGAGTGTTCCACAGCTTTGGGCTGACAACAGAAAAGGCCCGGTCTCCCCTGGTCTTAAGTCTGGTCTTAGGCACCACCAGTTGGAGCTGGCCTTCGGACCTCAATGTGGCGCTGGAGTGTAAATTTGGATGAGGTCTGAGATGTACTGAGGGGCCAGCCCATTCAAAGCCTTAAAAACAAACAATAAAATCTTAAAATCAGTGCAGGGAAGCTAAAATTGGGGTAATATGCTCCCTCTTTTTGGTTGCTGTTAAAAGCCGTGCTGCAGAGTTCTGGACTAACTGTAAGCGAGAGAGTAATTTATGGCATTACAGTAAAGGGCATTACAGTAGTCCAGACGTGACGAGATAAAAGTGTGCATGGCTTGTTCGAAATGTTGCAAGGATAAAAATGATTTGACTTTGGATAAAAGCCGAAGATGATAAAAACAAGATTTTACAACAGCATTGATTTGTTTATTAAGTTTAAAATCACTATCAATGATGACGCCAAGGCTGGTGGCTGTGGGACTGACATGGTTTTTCATGGGACCCAAGTCCAAGTGGGGGTCATTATTATTATTGAGGATGATAACTTCTGTCTTCCCCTCATAGAGCTTTAAAAAAATTTTGAGCCAACCAGACCTTGACGTCACTAAAGCTCTCAAGAAGGGGAGTCAGGGGAGCATGGTCATTTCTTGTAATTGGTAAATAGATCTGGCAGTCATCTGCATAAAAGTGATAGGAGATGCCATGCTTTCTAAAAATTGTGCTAAGTGGGATTAGGTACAGAACAAATAGGATGGGCCCCAGGATTGATCCCTGGGGGACTCCACATTCAAGGGGGGCAGTAGATGAGGTGGAGTCACCAAGTCCCACAGTAAGGCATCTCCCTGACAAGTAAGACCTGAACCAATCAAGGGCAGTCCACCTGACACCCACACAGTTTTCCAAACGAGATAAAAGAATAGTGTGGTCCACTGTGTCAAAGGCAGCAGTCAGGTCTAAAAGCACTAAAATGGCTGAACCACCAGTATCAGTCATTAAAAACAGGTCATTAAAAACCTTTAAAAGTGCAGACTCAGTGCTATGAAAGGCCCTGTAACCTGACTGGAAGGTGTCTAAAATCCCATTTTCATCTAAAAAAGGCTGCATCTGTGCAAGAACACTTCTTTCTAAAATCTTTGAGATAAAAGGTAGTTTAGAAATGGGCCGATAATTTGATAAAATCGAAGGATCAAGACCTGTTTTTTTAAGCAAAGGTTCAACAGCAGCCGTTTTACAAAAGGAAGAAACAATACCAGAGGACAGGCTGCTGTTGATGATATTGCACACATAGGGGCCAATAGTTGCCCACACCTCCCTAAAAAAGCGAGGGGGGACTGGGTCAATGGGAGAGGAAGAAGGCTAAAGACCATCAACTACCTTGGTAATGAAGGCCAGCGACACAGGTTCAAACTGATTAAAAACTTTAGAGCACTGTGTCACTGTAGACAAATTAAAAGAGGGGGGTGATATATTGGCTCGTATAGACGCAACCTTATTATTAAAAAAGTGCAGGAAATGTTCACAAGTGTCAGATGAGACTTCCAGTGTCGTGGATGGACTGGGGTTTAAAACAGAGTCAGTAGTTTTAAAAAGAACACGTGGGTTGTTGATATTTTTTATATCACATCTGAGAGGTATTTTGTTTTCTCAGCCTTCACTATGTTTTGATAACTCTTCCAAGAGGCTTTGAGGGTTTCAAAGGAACCTTGCAGACCATCTTTCTTCCACCTGCGCTCAGCTTTTCGGCATTCGCGGCGTGCTTCTTGTGTGACATCGTTGAGCCACACATCCTGTTTAGTTTTAGAGCGCATGGTTTTACGCGGGGCGAGACTGTCCAGGACATCAGCACAGGTGGAAGTAAAACAGTTCATTAGCTGCTCAGTATCAAGAGCAGTGTCTGGAGCCATTGCAACCCGAGATGCAGTGGCGAACAGAGAAGCAAAGGCACAGGCCGTGTCAGGCTTGATGAAACGGCCAAGGCGAGCAGGAGCAGGCAGGGTGGCACTGCAGTGCAAATCAAAGTCAAACATGACCAGACTGTGGTCAGAGAACACTGCATCCCCTACAGAGACATTATCAAGTCCATGAGACAATACAAGGTCCAAAGTGTGTCCATATATGTGTAGCTCCTGTAACATTTTGTACTAAATTAAAAGCCTCCACCAACTCTAAAAAGTCTTTTGCCATAGGCGTAGAAGGGCAGCAGACATGAATATTAAAATCACCCACAATTAACATTGTCAAACTTTATCAACATTGCAGTGATAAAGTCAGAAAAATCTCGGATAAAGTCATTGTTGTGTTTGGGTGGTCTGTAAATGACCGCGCACAACAGCGGCTCAGACTGTCGCAGTTCGAAGCAGCTCACCTCAAATGAGGAGAAAGACACCATGGACAATGGCTTATGGTGTAAGGACGTTTTTAAAATAGTAGCGATGCCTCCTCGACGGCCAGTAGTTCTTGGCGTGTTAATGAAGGTACAATCGGGAGGCAACAGCTCAGAGAAGGAAGCGGACTCACCGGCATGAATCCAGGTCTCAGTGATGAATAATAAATCCAAAGAATGCTCCTTAAAGAGGTCCTGGAGGATAAAAGTCTTATTTGAAACTGACCTCGCATTCACCAGTGCACACTTCGTTGAAACCCGAAGAGCCGCTGAAGCTGCTGAAGCTGCCCGGTTCAGCGGCCGGAGGTTGCCGGGGTTCATGCCACCAGAAGCAACAGGAGCGCAGCGCACAGCGCTCGTCGCGCCGCCCAACGATGGGCACCAGCCAGGCCCCAACGGAGGTGACAAAACGCCGAGAGATGAAGCGGCGAAAACAATCCTCAAAGTCCCTCGGAACATTACGTGGGAGCCTTGCCGCCTCGGGAGAAAGCGCCAGCCAAGTTTTGAGCTTTACTAGTCTTACACCTCGTGCGCCCCGGCGTCTCCGTTTCCTGGGAAGCGATGGCTCCGCCCGAAGCAGAAAGTCTGGTACGTCAGACAGGTACGACGGACACGGTTTATTTGGCCCCCATTGCTCTTGTCTCGCACCAACGGCTACAGTGTCTAGATTTTCAAATAGTTCCTGACGGACCAACAGAGTCGATGGTCCTCGTAACAAATGCAATCACAGTAAACTGAGGGAAGCGGCGAGCCAGACACACCGGCGCCATCTTCTATATATTAGGTAATAGGAGTGTAATTTGACTATAGGGGTGTTATGTCATGTCTAGAGGGCTCTAATCATGTTCAATTAGAAGGTGGTAAACAGGTTTTCTATGAAAATATTCCACTTCTAAATAAGGAGTCCTACTTTGTGGAAAGTGACTTGTCACAATGGAGTCTGGAACCAATTAACCGCCATGAAGGAGGGATTACTGTAGACTATACAGTACGTGTGTATCATGATGACACACAGCAGATCTCTGCTTTTTACAGTGATTACGATCCGAGATCACCGGCAGCAAATGGCGAAAATCGGTAAGTAATTGATATGCCCATGAACATGTCTATTTTTAACACACGGCTCGCTCCCTCCCCCTCCAAACTCTCCTGCTAGCTTGACGTGCTCTAACTTTGGATGGACATTTACAATAAAAAGGAGCGTTGTAATGACTAGATGAGATTGTATTCATACTATTCTCTCTTCAACTGCCATTGCTCCCGCTATGAAAGCCATTTCAAGTATAAACGTTTGAGCTGCATATCATCTTTACAAATGACAATGATGGCTGTAAAAAAGTGATGGCCCCCTTAAGCTAATAACTGCTTGGCCCCCCTTAGCAGCAACAACTGATCACTTGCAATGAGTCTCTTACGGCGCTGTGGAGAAATTTTGCAGGATTGTTGTCATTCAGCCACTCTGGAGCCGCACTTTCCAGCATGAAAAGGTCACGCCACAGCATGTCAATAGGATTCAGGTCAGGACTTGGACTAGGCCACTCCAAAGTCTGCAGGCATTCAGAGGTGGACTTGCTGGTGTGTTTTGGATCATTGTCCCGCTGCAGAACCCGAGTTGCTTTCAGCTTGAGGTCACCGATGGATGGCCGGACATTCTCATGCTTCCATTTATCACGGCAAGTCTTCCAGGTTATGAAGACCATCACACTACCACCGCCATGTTTTACTGTTGCTGTGATGAAATGCAGAGTTACTTTTACGCCAGATGTAGTGGGACCCACACCTTCCAAAAAGTTTTGAGTATTTTTCCAAAGGTTTTGGGGATCATCAAGATGTTTTCTGGCCTTCATGTTGTTTTTGTTCAGCAGTGGTTTTGGTCCTGGAACTCTGCCATGCAGGCCGTTTTTGCCCAGTGTCTTTCTTATGGTGGAGTCATGAACACTGACCTTAAGTGAGGCCTGCAGTTCTTTGGATGTTGTTGTGGGGTCTTTTGTGACCTCTCGGGTGAGTCGTGGCTGTGCTCTTGGGGTCATTTTGGTTGGCCGGCCACTGCTGGAAAGGTTCAACACTGTTCCATGTTTTGGCCATTTGTTGATAATGGCTCTGACTGTGGTTGGCTGGAGTCCCAAAGCTTTAGAAATGGCTTTATTACCTTTTCCACACTGATTGATAGATCTCAATTCATCTCACTTAAGTTATGCTTCAACAGCGGGGCAGTCACTTTTTCACACAGGGCCATGTAGCTTTGGATTTTCTTTCTCCCGTTTAATAAAAAAAAAAAAAGTGCATAGTGCAAGTGTTGAATTGTGTTGTCATTGACTAATATTTACATTTGTTTGATCTGAAACATTTAAGTGGAACAAACATGCAAAAAAATAAGACCTCAGGAAGGGAGCAAACACTTTTTCATGAGCAACTTATGGTGAAGGAGACGTTTTCTATGGAAAAAACTACTTCGGGTATACAGTGGTTCCTCGTTTATGGTGGTAACTTGGTTCCAGACCTGACCACCATACATGAGTTTCTGCCAAGTAGGATTACATGTAAAGCATAGAAAACCCGTTGATGACTTTCTAGATTTGCGTTTTTCAAGATTCAAGATTCAAGAGAGTTTTATTGTCATGTGCATGGTAAAACAGCAGTTATACGATGCAATGAAAATGTTATTCTGTTCATTCTCCCAAGAAAAGAAAGAAAACACAAGAAAGAATAAGAACATAAACATAAACACATAAACATATATACCAATAAATGAAGCAGCAACAAAAAGAAGAGACATTCACACAAATAAATATACAAATAAATAAGTAATAAATAAATAAAGTGCTATGAGTGTGTGTTGCGTGTGTGAGTGCATCGTTGAGAAGCCTGATGGCCTGTGGGTAAAAGCTGTTTGCCAGCCTTGTGGTCCTGGACTTCAAACTCCTGTAGCGTCTGCCTGACGGTAGGAGTGTGAATAATGAGTGTTGTGGATGTGTGCTGTCCTTGATGAGGTTGTGTGTTCTGCGTAGGACTCTGGTTTTATAAATGTCTTGCAGTGAGGGGAGGGCTGCCCCAACAATGTTCTGTGAGGTCTTGATCACCCGCTGGAGTGCCTTCCTATCACGTGTTGTACAGTTACCGTACCAAACAGTGATGGAGGCGGTAAGGACACTTTCCATAGTGCATCTGTAGAAGCAACTCAGGATTGTGGTGGACATGTTGCACGTTCTCACCTACAGGGCCAGGACACATACGTCAGAATGCTATTTATAGACTATAGCTCTGCTTTTAATACAGTCAGCCCCCACAAACTCACAAATAAGCTCCTCACACTTGGCCTGTCTCCCTCCCTCTGTAACTGGGTGTTTAACTTTCTCACAGGCAGACCCCAGTCAGTCAGAGTCCACAATCGCACATCCAGCTCAAGAATTGTGAGCACTGGGACCCCACAGGGGTGTGTGCTGAGTCCGATCCTCTACACGCTCTTCACCTACAATTGCGTGGCCTCCCAGAACAACACCAGCATCATTAAATTTGCAGATGACACTACAGTCATCGGACTGATCACTGGTGGTGTTGAAACATCATACAGAAGAGAGGTGGCTTGTGCAAGCGACAGGTTAAATATGTCAGCAAGGACATCAGCTAGCTCTGATGAGCAACCCCGAAGTGCACGTCCTGAGATGTTGTCTGGGCCTGCTGCTTTTCGTGGGTTTGTTTTGTTCAGAACCCTGCGCACATCAGCTGATGTCACCATGAGAGGTGAGTCCTGTGTGCTCCCCAAGTCCAGCCACCCTCTCTGCTCATCAGGAGTTTGGGTGTCAAAGCGGGCATAGAACTCATTCAGCTCATCTGGAAGTGTGGTTTGGCTGGACGTGGCTACGCTACTCTGCTGTCGATAGTCTGTGATGTGCTGGAGCCACGCCCACATGCGCCGAGGGTCTGAGGTGGAATAGTAGCCCTCCAGCTTCTGTCTGTACTGTCTTTTGGCCTCTCGTATGGACCTCCTCAGGTCATATGTATCTGGCCTTTTTGTAGTCATCAGCGGTGCCCATGACAAATGCAGTCGAACGAGCACGTAGCTTAGCCCTTACATCACAGTTCATCCACTGTTTTTGGTTAGGGTATTTTCTGTAATACTTGGTGGTGGTAACAGTCTCTATGCATGTGCTAATGTAGCCAGTAACAGCAGAAGCATATTCATCCAAATCAACAGTACAATCTTCCCTCCCCGCTGCAGTTTTAAACACATCCCAGTTTGTGCAGCCAAAGCAGTCCTGAAGTACTTGATCAGTTTCTTCATTCCACACTTTAACTGCTATACTTACAGGGGGAGCTTTTTTGAGAAGTTGTCTGTATGTTGGATAAAGGAATACAGAGATGTGGTCAGCCTTTCCAAAGTGGGGTCTTGGAACAGCCTTCAAAGCACCTTTCATGTTGCTGTAGACTTGGTCCAGGATGTTATTTTCCCTTGTGGGAAAGCTCACATGCTGGTAATATTTGGGGAGGACAGTCCTGAGGTTACAGTGGTTGAAATCGCCAGATATAATGAATACAGCGTCTGGGTGTTTGGTCTCGTGTTTATCAATGATGTCATGCAGGAGGCCTAGTGCGTTAGCGGTGTTAGCTCGTGGTGGGATGTAAACAGCAGTTAAATACACAGCGCTAAACTCACGAGGCAAATAAAAAGGTCTGCATTTCACCAACAGCAGCTCAATGTCCTGCGAGCGGTGCTTTTCCATCGTCTGTACGTCTGTGCACCACCGTTTGTTTACGTAAACACAGACGCCGCCACCTCTGTGTTTACCAGACGCTAAAGTCCGATCTCCCCGGTAAGCAGCAAATGATTCCAACTGGATCGCCGAGTCCGGTATATCCTCCGTCAGCCAGGTTTCTGTGAAGGTGAGGACACAGCATTCCCTGATCTCACGTTGAGCTGTAATCCTTGCTCGTAGTTCGTCCATCTTGTTTTCAAGAGAGCGGACGTTGGCTAGCAGCAGGCTTTGTAGCGGTGGCCTAGTCGCTCTAGCTTTTAGCCTAGCATGCAGGCCGGCTCGCTTGCCTCGTTTACGCCTCGGATGCTTTGCTCGCCGGGTATTCAGCTCACCGGGCCCGCAGGCTGCTGCGTTCTCCAGGCGCAGAAGAAAGGCAAAGTCTGAGAGGCTAAATGAAAGTTCATGGTGAACCCTGCCGATGTTCAAAAGTGTCTCTCTGTTGTAATTTACTGCGTGAGTGTGTTGAATATCCAAAATGAACAATAAAATAGCAAAAAAAAAAAAAACACGGGAGAGTGTCACAGAGACGTCGGCCACGGAGGGCGCCATCTTACATGTCCTGTCCATGTACATACATTTTTAACCATTATTAGAGCCCTGTAGACATGAAATGACAGCCCTATAGTCACCTTTACACTTGTATTAGTCATTGTTACATCACATTGCTAATGCACAGGCTATGGGATCACTGCAGGGTCACAAGCTGACGGCCATGGCTTAAATGGCTTTAACTAGTTTGCATCCAATTTATTACTTCTAAAGTTAAGAAAGGCTTTGAAACAGAGTGGGGAAGGACAAAGTAAGAAGCCTAAAACGTACCACTTCCACACAGAATGGAAAGAGAAGTTCTTTTCACTCTATCACGTTGACGATGCCATGGCTGATGACGTGCACTGTTAAGATAATATAAGGTAAGCTAATGTCCTCTCAGTGTAACATTACTGACGTGATCACAGTGCTACATAGAACTTGTATTTCAATACTTTTTTACTAATAGTCCACAGTCAACCACCAAACAGCCATTATTCATTCATGAAAAACCACAATAGAGGGTGGCAGCTATGTTAAGTGGCGAGCGACCACAATTCTATAAATGAATTGGGTTGCAAATGCTGAATGGTGACTGTTAATATTATCCATCCTTCCATCATTTTCTATGCCGCTTATCCTCACTAGGGTCGCGGGTATGCTGGAGCCTGTCCCAGCTGACTTTGGGCGAGAGGCGGGGTACACCCTGGACTGGTGGCTAGCCAACGGCAGCCTGTGTGTATTATATATGATATTATGTCCAGACCACAATTATGTGGCATTGAATCTTATCTCCTCATCAGGGACCTGAAGGTGTCCAATCTGCTGATGACAGACAAAGGCTGCGTGAAGATCGGTGAGTCAGCGCAAACGTCTCCATGGATGACCTGCTTCTTCCATCTAAGAACAAAAATCATTCATGGCACAAATGCCCATTCAAACTTTAAGTACTCAGCAAGCACCTGAAACATCTGGCACTTGTTCAGCAGTACTGCATGCTAAAAGCGTGCCAGTCTAATGGCAGCATTGTTGTCTTTTTGCACAACCCTGGAGATCAGGGATGGGCAACTCCTGCCCTGAGGGCTGCCAATCAGTGTCAGCGATCCAAACTGCGGGCTGGACCACCCATTCCATATGAGAAAAAGCACTGGCAGCTCATTTAGTGAATGAAAGAACTTTTCAACCCTTCTTTCCTCCAACATGGATGGACTATTACTACTGCAATACATTGACTAAAACACACCATCTGCTTTCATCTTGACTTGTGCTGGCCGACATGGACAAACACGGCTGTTGAACAAGACTCGAGTTTCAAGGCAGTGACAAATCACAGGTTTTCAACAGTGACTCCAGTTTGCCTGATTCACGGGTACTTGATGAAAACTGGAGTGACTTTGACTCACGGGTACTTGATGAAGACTGGAGTTATGTTGATTCACGGGTACTTGATGAAGACTAGAGTTACGTTGACTCACGGGTACTTGATGAAGACTTGTTACATTGACTCACGGGTACTTGATGAAGACTAGAGTTACGTTGACTCACGGGTACTTGATGAAGACTTGTTAGATTGACTCACGGGTACTCGATGAAGACTGGAGTTACGTTGACTCAAGGGTACTTGATGAAGACTAGAGTTACATTGACTCACGGGTACTTGATGAAGACGAGAGTTCCGTTGACTCACGGGTACTTGATGAAGACTTGTTAAATTGACTCACGGGTACTTGATGAAGACTAGAGTTACGTTGACTCACGGGTACTTGATGAAGACTGGAGTTACATTGACTCACGGGTACTTGATGAAGACTAGAGTTACGTTGACTCACGGGTACTTGACGAAGACTGGAGTTACGTTGACTCACGGGTACTTGACGAAGACTGGAGTTACATTGACTCACGGGTACTTGATTAAGACTAGAGTTACATTGACTCATGGGTACTTGATGAAGACCAGAGTTACATTGACTCACGGGTACTTGATGAAGACTAGAGTTACGTTGACTCACGGGTACTTGAAGAAGACTTGTTACATTGACTCACGGGTACTTGATGAAGACTAGAGTTCCGTTGACTCACGGGTACTTGATGAAGACTAGAGTTACATTGACTCACGGGTACTTGATGAAGACTGGAGTTACGTTGACTCACGGGTACTTGATGAAGACTGGAGTTACGTTGACTCACGGGTACTTGATGAAAACTGAAGTTACGTTGACTCACGGGTACTTGATGAAGACTGGAGTTACGTTGACTCACGGGTACTTGATGAAGACTGGAGTTACGTTGACTCACGGGTACTTGATGAAGACTAGAGTTACGTTGACTCACGGGTACTTGACGAAGACTGGAGTTACATTGACTCACGGGTACTTGATTAAGACTAGAGTTACATTGACTCATGGGTACTTGATGAAGACCAGAGTTACATTGACTCACGGGTACTTGATGAAGACTAGAGTTACATTGACTCACGGGTACTTGAAGAAGACTTGTTACATTGACTCACGGGTACTTGATGAAGACTAGAGTTCCGTTGACTCACGGGTACTTGATGAAGACTAGAGTTACATTGACTCACGGGTACTTGATGAAGACTGGAGTTACGTTGACTCACGGGTACTTGATGAAGACTGGAGTTACGTTGACTCACGGGTACTTGATGAAAACTGAAGTTACGTTGACTCACGGGTACTTGATGAAGACTGGAGTTACGTTGACTCACGGGTACTTGATGAAGACTGGAGTTACGTTGACTCACGGGTACTTGATGAAGACTAGAGTTACGTTGACTCACGGGTACTTGACGAAGACTGGAGTTACATTGACTCACGGGTACTTGATTAAGACTAGAGTTACATTGACTCATGGGTACTTGATGAAGACCAGGGTTACATTGACTCACGGGTACTTGATGAAGACTAGGGTTACGTTGACTCACGGGTACTTGAAGAAGACTTGTTACATTGACTCACGGGTACTTGATGAAGACTAGAGTTCCGTTGACTCACGGGTACTTGATGAAGACTGGAGTTACGTTGACTCACGGGTACTTGATGAAGACTGGAGTTACGTTGACTCACGGGTACTTGATGAAGACTAGACTTACATTGACTCAAGACACCAGTTTCACCGACTCACTCAGGTGCAAGACGTTGTGCGTGTGTGACTTTCTGTGCATGTCATTGCATGTCACACAATGAGTGACTCATGACTAGTCAAGCCAGTTGGAGGAATCAACTTCCCATCACTAGGTGGGCTACAGGAGTCAGTAGGTGGGGTGTAGGCGTCACTAGGTGGGCCGTGCGCTTCACCAGGAAAAATGAAAGTGAAAGTGCTGACGTGGTGGTTTGATGAAGCTGATGCATCACCTTTTGATACTTCCATCATTCCTGTTCCAACACTCTCCTCAGCTGATTTTGGACTGGCTCGTATGTACGGTATCCCCCAGCAGCCTATGACGCCCCGAGTTGTCACACTGTGGTGAGTGTCTTCTGGGTCCCTTCTCACTAATCCTCCTCCATGATCATCTCACACCTTGTCCATCTCCAGGTACAGAGCTCCAGAACTTCTCCTTGGAAGTAAGACTCAGACGACGGCGCTGGACATGTGGTAGGATTCCATCTTCCTACAGCTAGCGCACAATACACACACTTCCACGCACACCACCTTGTGATGGTGTCGTCCTTCTCTCACAGGGCTGTGGGTTGCATCCTGGCAGAGCTGCTGGCCCACAAACCTCTACTGCCTGGAACATCTGAGATCCAGCAAGTGGACCTCATCGTGCAGCTACTGGGGACGCCAAACAAGAACATTTGGCCAGTGAGTCTGCAGTTGAAACATTGGTGGGAATAGAAGTGATTAGATGAACTGCTGCTATGCTCAAGTTGTAATCCAGCCAGAAGAAGCACAAGCTTTTCAAGTCAAAGGAAGCTGATTAGAACATACAGAACATTGAATTCATACCATGTAAGTGATTATTCATGATGATACATACTTTATTATTTAATCAAATACTTCTACATAAGTATTCAGTCATGTCATTGATTTATAAAGTATAATTAGTAGACATATTTTATCATCTATTAGTCTCATTATTATTTTGTACAATGTAATAAAATGACTACAAATACTGTATGTTTCAGTATGTTTTAAAAAAAAGTTAAGGAATAGAAATGAATTATTATAAGTTGTTTCTTAATATAATGTAAGAAGTGATTACATACATTTGGTACAATATTTAGGAATATATTTGGGACTTGAACCCTAAGTCTGCTTAGGGTTTAAAGTGAAAGAAGAAGTGTGTGTGTGTGTGTGTGTGTGTGTGTTCCAGGGTTTTTCTGCGCTGCCTCTCATTGGTCAGTACAGTCTAAGGAAGCAGCCGTACAACAACCTGAAGAATAAGTTCACCTGGCTGTCTGAAGCTGGACACAGGCTGCTCAACCTGCTCTTCATGTACAACCCACAGCGCAGGTACACACACACACACACACACACACACACACACACACACAACTAAGGACAAGCAGAAAGTCCAATACGTCTCGTTGTGGTTTGTTTGTCCAGAGCAACTGCCAACGATTGTTTAGAGAGTTCCTACTTCAAGGAGAAACCTTTACGTGAGTACCAAGTCATTCTTTGTCATCCAAAACACTGATCATGCCATCTCGGTTCTCCTCCACACCGTGCAGCCTGTGAGCCCGAGCTGATGCCAACCTTCCCTCACCATCGCAACAAACGTGCTGCCTATCAGCCAGAGGGACAATCCAAATGCAGCAAGGTCTGACCCATCCGTGACTCAGCAAAACCCAGACTCCATGAGCTTCATCCCAGCACAAATCCATGACTCGACACAAGGGTAGCATTTGTCTGTTGTATTTGAGCCTATCCACATGCTCCTCTGTCCTGATAGTCCAGAGTGAAACCATGCTTACTTTTCATAAGACTCTCAGTAAACATTTAAGTCATACCACAAAATAAGAGAATATTTCAACATTCTGTACAATACTTCCTGTTATGTTCAGTCAAGGTGAATATAGTTGACAAATAAAGCTACACTACTCAAGTAATATGTGTTGTACCTGCAGGGATTCCCAGTGTGTCAGTGTGGGGAAAAAAACATATGTAAGTTGCTCCGGAGTATAAATAGCAGGACCAGCTAAACCATGAAAAAAAAGTGTGACTTATAGTCTGGAAAATACGGTACTCCCTCCGCAAGAAGACATCTTGCATTTAATCAAATATGGCAAAGCAAAAAAAAAAAAAAATTGGAACTGAAAGTTGGATGTTTAAAACGAGCTAGACACCAAAGTATGGCTTCCGGCAACAGAAGCCCAGGAAGGAGGAGGAGTCAGATGGGCTGTCATGGAAAACCAAACCCCTGCATGGCATGTACCACCCACAAATTGAAGACATGGCTGACATCAGGAAAACATAGCAGTGGCACTAATCATGGCAGCACAAGAACACAAGCTCAATTGACGCTGGGCTCTACCACACCAGCCAGGACTACAGGTGCAGGCGGTGCAAAGTGCAGCACACCACAGCAGTACGGAAAATGCTGGCAGGGAGCAGCACAACCAGGTAGCAGGAATAGCGCACCGGAACATGAACTGGAGTTCTCACAATCAAGATGGTAGACAACATCAAAGGCAGTCAAGAATGATCAGGCCAAGATCCTGTGGGGCTTCCAGATCCAGACTGACAAACTGGTGATGGCCAAGCAGCCTCAGATAGATCGTGCTGGTGGATAACCAACAGAAGACAATCATAGCAACTTATGAGGCACACAACTTGCTCAAAATATTAGGTGAAAAACTAACGGTCATAGTGTGATTGATGACTTGTAAACATGTGTGGTGGTGGTCCTCTTTTTTTTTTTTTTTTTTTTATCCGGAGAGATCATTCTGAAACTCCTGCTGTTTTCCTACAGCTGGCTCTAGGGGGCATAGGAGTGATGGCGTCCTGGGGGTCCGTTAGGTATACACATATGTAGTGAACATTTTATGTGCCATTTGGGAATCATGCATTTGTTTCCCTAGCAATAAATTGTGACCCCCGGGGGTCCCGTTAGGTATAAACGTGTGGAATGTAAGTGATACTGTCAAGGTGGAGGTGATATAGAGTAGTTTGACCAACAGCAATGTGTGTGACACATGGAAAAGGAGACTGCTGGTCCCTCTGGTGTTTTAAGAAATGCATGAGTAGGCACTTGTTGACACTTGTCCTGGAAAGTTGGGACAAGCCACAGGTAGCATGATTGCTCAACAAACAGCGTCATGAGAGTTTTGGCACATAAACAGCAAATGTATGACGTGTCTGTATGAGCGTTTTACAATTACAGTGGAAGCTCTGAAGATCAACACTCCAAAAGTGTACCTCACACATGTTTCATTACCATGATTCGTTTTCTATGAGCAGCCAGCCATGTTCCATATATATACGTGTACAGTATGTATATTTATATGTGTGTATATATGTAGCCTGAGGAAAAGGAAATTTTAAAAAGTATCAGAAGTTTAAATATTAAGAGAAGAAAATATACAAGTTGAACTATTTGAAAAAAAATCAACAGCAGAAATTTTACTGAGTAAAGCCAAAAATATTAAGCGAAAGAAAAAATAGTTTTCTAATGAGAAAAAAGTTGCAATTTTATGAGAATAAACTTGTAACATGAGGAAAAATATCATTTTAGTAACAACTTTGAAATAAAGAAAAAATTACATTGTTTTAAAAGATGAAAAATATTATGGGAATAAAGTTATAATTAGACTGCTGTGGAGCCACATGGTTCTTTACCGTGTCTGCTCAATTAAGTTGTTTGTTTTTTTTTGGCGCAACGAACTATTTGTCTACATTGTGACACTTTGGAATAAAACATTTAGTTTATGCAACTAACTGGACTTTGTGTGGATTACACCATGATTGGACACGAGTAAGCCAGGACTTCACACTGAGGCGTCACTCTGCACTTACACTGGGTATAATCGTGTAAATGGGACTATAGGGTGTTATTTTGTGTCTAGAGGGCATGTTAAAAAGCGTATTTAGAAGGTGGTAAACGGGTTTTCTGTGTCATGTCTTAAATTTGTCTTATTATATCTACTATATTGGGTAATAGGAGCGTAAAGGTGACTATAGGGGTGTTATTTCATGTTATTTCATTTAGAAGGTGGTAAACAGGTTTTCTATGTCTTTATTTCCCTCACTATTATGTCTACTATATTGGGTAGTAGGAGTGTAAAGGTGACTATAGGGGTGTTATTTCATGTCTAGAGGGCTCTAATCATGTTAAAAAGTGTATTTAGAAGGTGGTAAACAGGTTTTGTTTGCCATAACTACCAAAATATTGCATGTGTAAATATTGAGTCCTACTTGGTGGGAATGGATTGATCAGGGTGGGGTGTGGAAGGAATGAAAGCATAAATGAGGGATTATTGTACTTCCGTGGATGGAACAGCTGGGATTGGCTCCAGGATATAAGTGAGTGTGCGGATGGACCTCTTGTTTGTCCTCCCAGAAGTGCCCTGGCTATGAATGGCACCTGCACAGGTGAGCACGGGGTGGACTTAGGCAAACAAGCGCTGCTGTATGAAGAGATGGGGGCCGTGAGCATCCGCGCCACATTAAGGACACCCCGGACCCAAAGACTCTGCTGAATCCAGGGAAGGTTCTCCTGCCAAGAGAGTCGTGAAGAGTCAAGTATGCACACATTTTCCACTTGAAATGTCTTCCATGCGCATGTGGGGAGTTTGGTTCAGTTTATTTGAACATGAAGGTTCCAATGGAATACATCTCATGAATCATTCTTTCACAGTTCCACATGTCCAAAAGGAGTAGGAAGAAGCAAAGCTTATTTAATCCTACCCCCCATCCATTCTACATCTATTACAGTACATGTTGTTCACTTCCTGCATTCCATGTCATGTTTTCAGTGATAGTCAGGATAACACATAATAGATAACGGTAAGACACCCCTCCCAAAGAAAAAAAAAAAAAAATATATATATATATATATATATATACAGTACATACACACATATATACATATATATTTATATACATATACATTAATAATACTATTACTAATAATAGATAAATACATAAATAAATGCTTATAATAAATATGAATAAAGAACAAAACTTTTTTATAAACTTTTTTTTTCTTTTTCTTTTTTTTATAAACAAAAAAACAAACAAACCTGACAGAACATCATTGAGATGATCAAGACTCTTCTTCCTTGTATTTAGCAAACATCAACTGCTTGTATTGTTTATGAATGTGCTCATCTCTGTACTTTTTTTTAGTTCCTTACTCAATCCCTTCCATCATTTAATTCCACACACGGAAATGCTGTGGGTTTTCAGCGTAGTTCTCACATATAAATGTTTTAAGTTTAATTTTCCTCTAAGATCATATTTCTCCTCTCTGATTGAGAAAGAGTATCGACACATTAAAGAGTATCGACACATTAAACCTGGCTTGTGTCGCCAGTGAACCATGGAAACCTGCCACAAATGTGTTGTGATTTCATGACGATGTTGTAATGTTGTACAATGATGACGACAAATAACCTCATTTTAGGAGCATCAAGTTGAAAGTGGTGTTGTTGTTGTGCCATGTCATCAATACATCATACTTACATGATGTCACTTCCATGTTTCCATGCTTCTTTGCCTGCCCTGTGTTCAATTATGAGGATGAGCTGCTCCAGCCTTTGCTCTAATCCCTGGCGTTGCATAGGTGTGTGCAAGCCAATGACATGCAATAGTCCTATTAGGCCTGGAAAGACTCTATGAAGGCTCTGTGGGAGCCGAACAGGAGGAAATACATTGATTTAGCACTTCTGGAGAGAGGAAGGATTCACTCAGGCCGCTTTACAGATAAGAGACCTACACGGGAGTACACTAAAAGAGCACAAAGTCTCAGTAATGCAGAGGTGACTGGACTTTAAAATGAACGCTACCTAGCATGGTAGCCCATCTTTAGCCCTCCTCCACATACGCTCCTGCTGGCTTCATGCTTAAAAGTGACTGCGGAGTAATTGACACCTCCCCTCGTCTGGGCCACACTGCAAATGTTGGCATGGATTGGGTGCAGGGTAGATACGGGGCCAGGATTGCCAATACCTGTACCAACAGCATCTCATCAGCCTAGTATGGATCCGATACGCAGGCTAACCTTGCTTTCCAAATTTGTGTTGGCTGTGATGATGATGAGCAACAAAATGAACAGAAAGTCATAAAATGATCAGGAAATGTGTCCAGTATCGACAATAATGTTCCTGTATTAAAGCAGTATCGAATCGATATCTGTAAGCGCAATATCGGCGGACAAGCTTTCTGACCGGATCGAAAGCCGGAAGCAAGACGGACGACCGCGCTTGTCTAGTGGCGTGTGACGCCATAGACGTGTCCTTGACGGTGACGGTGTGCGTGTGTTAGCACTTGAATCCAGACGTTGGTCACATGACCAGCTCGGCTGGGAAGCGCGTTGTTGCGTGTGCACAGTGCTGACGAGTCTGCGCGCACGCAGCGAGGCGGACAGAGGACAAAACAGGGACACTTGCTGTCCCTCCTAATCCACACCACCGTCTGCTGGATGGGGGGGAAGCAGAGCTCGGCGGGCAGGCCTCGGGGTTCTTTTCCTGGAGTGTCCGCGGATGACAGCGCGGTACCGGTGCCGCCCTCCGCCCATTTCAGCCACTACCGGTCCGGCGGCACCATGGGCCTGCGGAGCCGCTCGGCGAGCTCCGTGGCCGCGATGGGCATCGAACACGACCCCCCCGTGCCCTTCGGCTTCTACACCCCCAGAAACACGGACTCGGACCGGACTGGAGGCGGGGCGGGCGGCACTCCCGCCACCTCCCACGGAACCGATTGCCGGGCCACTGGTGGCGGACGGCACCGCACGGACGGAGTGCTCTACCTGGGGTCCCTGGCCGACACTTTGCCCCTTCACATCACCCCCCGCCGGTTCAGCGATCATAGCGGTAAGGGCGGGCGGGCGCACGCACGCACACACACACACACACACACATACATAACACCCCCCCCCCACACACACACACTTAGCTAGCAAGTGTACTTCATGTGTAAGTGAGTGCTTTGATCAACATGTTCACTGTGATGCCCACTAGCATGCTAAGGCTAAGTGTTCGGCGGGGGTGACCATTTAGGGCACACAGCTCATACTTGTATAATACTTGTACTGTATTTTGTCCCGCAGTGGCATTGTGACTTTACACCACCTGACATTCAAACGTGACTGTTTTTTTTTTTTTGGGATAAACTACAAATGGAACAGACTCTTTGCTCTTTTTTCCCCATTTTTGCTTTTTTCCCTCCAAAGTATTTCAACTTTCTTCTTAAATAATCCTTGTTGTCTTCTGCTGATGTTAGGACTCTGTTGCCATAATATTTTTACTTTTTCCAAACCTCATTTTCCAAAACTGACAGCTTAACTTTGTTTTGATTGTTTATCATCATCCAATTTTTCAAAATATTATTTTTATTCAATATTTCAACTCTATACGACTAAAATGACATTATTTTACAAATATTTAAACTTTGCACATTTTCTAATATCACGACTTTATTCCCATAATATTAAAGCTTTTTTCCCATAATCCATCCATCCTTTTTCTATGCCGCTTATCCTCATTAGGGTCGCGGGTATGCTGGAGCCTTCACAGGTATGCTGACGTTGGGCGAGAGGTGGGGTACACCCTGGACTGGTGTCCAGCCAATGGCAGGGCACATATAGACAAACACTCACATTCATACCTATGGACCATTTAGAGTCTCCAATGAAGCTAACATGCATGTTTTTGGAATGTGGGAAGAAACCGGAGTACCCAGAACCCCCTGGTTTCATTCAGCCATGGTTCAGGTGTGAGTCTAGTAGCTTTGTCCTTAAATGGTGCCACAGAGTCCAGGATCTGGCAGCATGTGGAATGAAAAGAGGAGAAGAAGGTGTCCGGACACATTATAGGACGTAGTTCTGTGCCTGAGAATGTAGCAGCAAAGTCATTGGCTGTTGTGGAGGTGCTAACCCGGCGGTGGGAGATGGGAGCAGGTTTTGGTGCAGCTGGAGGTGCTAGCGTCTGGAAGCAAATAAGGAGTGATCGGAAATAGGAACATTTTGTACATTATTAACTGACACAGATAGTCCATGGGAGATGACGAGGTCCAGTGTGTGCCCAAGTTGATGAGTGGGACAAGCAATAGACTGGGTGAGACCAATAGATTCCAGCAAAGAATTAAAACATTGAGCCAGCTGATCTGAGGGGGATCAGACATGGATGTTAAAGTCACCACAGATCAGTATATTATCAAACTTTAACAGATTTTTTCTTTTTGTTTTTTTCTATTTGTTGTTATTTTACTGTTCATATTGAGCATTCAATGCACTCACGCTGTACACTACAACAGAGAGACACTTCTAAACATCGGCAGAGTTCACCGTGAACTTTCATTCAGCCTCTCCGACTTTGGCTTTCTTCTACGTCGGGAGGACGCAGCAGCCTGCTGGTCTGGTGTGTTTAACTTTCTAACAGGCAGGCCCAGTCAGTCAGAGTCCACAATCGCACATCCAGCTCAAGAATTGTGAGCACTGGGAGCCCACAGGGGTGTGTGCTGAGTCCGCTCCTCTACACGCTCTTCACCTACGATTGCGTGGCCTCCCAGAACAACACCAGCATCATTAAATTTGCGGATGACACTACAGTCATCGGCCTGATCACTGGTGGTGTTGAAACATCATACAGAAGAGAGGTGGCGGACCTCATAGCTTGGTGTCATGATAACAATCTCCTTCTCAATACAGATAAGACTAAAGAGATGATCATCGACCCAAGAACAAGAGCCGCATAGACCCCTGTTTATTGATGAGACTGAGGTGGAGAGGGTGAAAACCTTCAAGTTCCTTGGCACACACATCAGCGAGGACCTCACCTGGTCTCACAACACCCAACAAATTCTGAAGAACCAAAGGAGACTGTACTTCCTGAGAAGACTGAGGAAATTTGGCATGTCCACCACAATCCTGAGTTGCTTCTACAGATGCAAAAAACTCTTGAATCTTTAATGATTTCTGCCACACTAGACCACGAGACTAGATTAGGATTAGATTAGGACTTTATTCCCGTAGAATTAGGACTTTAATACCATAGAATTAGGACTAATATTAGGACTTTATTCCCATAGAATTAGGACTTTATTCCATCATATTAGGACTTTATTCCCATCATTTAAATTCTTTATTCCCATAGAATTAGGACTTTATTCCTGTAATATTAGGACTTTATTCCCATAAAATTATGACTTTATTCCCGTAATGTTAGGACTTTATTCCCGTAATGTTAGGACTTTATTCCCATAATATTAGGACTTTATTCCCATAGAATTAGGACTTTATTCCCGTAATTTTAGGACTTTATTCCCGTAATCTTAGGACTTGAATTAGGACTTTATTCCCGTAATTTTAGGACTTTATTCCCGTAATCGTAGGACTTTATTCCAATAATATTAGGACTTTATTCCCATAGAATTAGGACTAATATTAGGACTTTATTCCCATAGAATTAGGACTTTATTCCAACATATTAGGACTTTATTACCGTAATATTAGGACTTTATTACCGTAATATTGGGACTTTATTCCCATAAAATTAGGACTTTATTCCCATAAAATTAGGACTTTATTCCCGTAATATTAGGACTTTATTCCCATAATATTAGGACTTTATTCCCACTGTTTCTAAAGTGCTACACAGACTAGTAAAACCACAAATAATAAGTAAATCAGGGAATGTAAATGTAAATAATAAAAATCACTACTGTAAAAACGAAAAAATCCAATAAATAAAAACAAAGAAACGTACAATGGTAAAATATTTAAACAAAGTAGAAACAATAAAAGCAAAAAATTCCAATAAGTAGGTAAAAAAATAAATAAGTAAATTATATTTAAGAACTAAAATAAATAAAACAATTAAAACAAAAAAAGAATAAAAGACACAGAGGACCACACGACTCACGCCGAGTTAAAAGCCACAGAATAAAAGTGGGTTTTAAGACGAGACTTAAAGCTTTCAATTGTGGGGGCTGTTTTTACATAAGGGGGGAAAGTGTTGCACAGCTTTGGACCGACTACAGAAAAGGCCCGGTCTCCCCTGGTCTTAAGTCTGGTCTTAGGCACCACCAGTTGGAGCTGGCCTTCGGACCTCAATGTGTGCGCTGGAGTGTAGATTTGGATGAGGTCCGAGATGTACTGAGGGGCCAGCCCATTCAAAGCCTTAAAAACAAACAATAAAATCTTAAAATCAATCCTAAAACGCACAAGCAACCAGTGCAGGGAGGCTAAAATTGGGGTAATGTGCTCCCTCTTTTTGGTTCCTGTTAAAGCCATGCTGCAGAGTTCTGGACTAACTGTAAGCGAGAGAGTCATTTATGATTTATTCCTCAGTAGAGGGCATTACAGTAGTCCAGACGTGACGAAATAAAAGCGTGCATGGCTTGTTCACAATGTTGCGATGATAAAAATTATTTGACTTTAGATAGAAGCCTAAGATGATAAAAACAAGATTTTACAAAGGCGTTGATTTGTTTATTAAGTTTAAAATCACTATCAATGATGACGCCAAGGCTGGTGGCTGTGGGACTGACTTGATCCTTGACGGGGCCCAAGTCCAAGTGGGGGTCATTATTATTATTATATATATTTTTTTTTATTATTATTAAGGATGATAACTTCTGTCTTCCCCTCATTGAGCTTTAAAAAATGTTGAGCCAACCAGACCTTGACGTCACTTAAGCACTCAAGAAGGGGTGTCGGGGGGGCATGGTCATTTCTTGTAATTGGTAAATAGATCTGGCAGTCATCTGCATAAAAGTCATAGGAGATGCCATGCTTTTTAAAAATGGTACTAAATGGGCTAAAGTAGAGAGCAAATAGGATGGGCCCCAGGATTGATCCCTGGGGGACTCCACAGTCCAGGGGGACAGTTGACGAGGTGGAGTCACCAAGTCCCACAGTAAGGCATCTCCCTGACAAGTAAGACCTGAACCACTCAAGAGCAGCCCCCCTGACATCCACACAGTTTTCCAAGCGAGATAAAAGAATAGTGTGGTCCACTGTGTCAAAGGCAGCAGTCAGGTCTAAAAGCACTAAAATGGCTGACCACCCAGGATCAGTCATTAAAAACAGGTCATTAAAACCTTTCAAAGTGCAGACTCAGTGCTATGAAAGGCCCTGTAACCTGACTGGAAGGTGTCTAAAATCCCATTTTCATCTAGAAAAGGCTGCATCTGTGCAAGAACACTTCTTTCTAAAATCTTTGAGATAAAAGGTAGTTTAGAAATGGACTGATAATTTGATAAAATTAGAGAGAGAAGGATGTTGGCTAAGCTGACATCCATCATGGACAACACCTTTCACCCGCTACATGACACTTGTTTCCCTGGGAAGCTCCTTCAGCAGCAGACTGTTACACCCACGGTGTAAGAAGGAGAGGTTCCGCAGGTCCTTCATACCAACCGCTATCAGGCTCTACAACACCTGAGCCATTTTGTATTCACTATGTCACTATGCATTCTTTACTTGTGTATCTTGCTTGCTGCTGTAACAGATGAATTTCCCTGCTGTGGGATTAATAAAGTACTACTACTACTACTACTACTAAAATTGAAGGATCCAGACCTGTTTTTTTAAGCAAAGGTTCAACAGCAGCCTTTTTACAAAAGGAAGGAACAATACCAGAGGACAGGCTGCTGTTGATGATATTGCACACATAGGGGCCAATAGTTGCCCACACCTCGCTAAAAAAGTGATGGGGAACAGGATCAATGGGAGAGGAAGAAGGCTTAAGACCATCAACTACCTTGGTAATGAAGGCCAGCGACACAGGTTCAAACTGATTAAAAACTTTAGAGCACTGTGTCACTGTAGACAAATTAAAAGAGGGGGGTGATATACTGGCTCGTATAGACGCAACCTTATTATTAAAAAAGTGCAGGAAATGTTCACAAGTGTCAGATGAGACTTGGATACAGACAAGCGGAACATAGCGCTCGGAAAAAAAAAAAGACAAACAATCAACTATTAAAACATGCGCAAATTATCTCGACACAAAACCAGCAAATTAAACACTTTAGACGCCTAACCAACCCAAACTGGAAGATCTGGAGGAGTACATCGACGGGTGCTTCGAACGTGTAGTTATGGGAAAATCACCGAAGACACCAAACCCCAAACGGAGCCGTCCGGAAGACTCACCTGGAGGAATATCTCCGCCAGGCACTGACATCAAAGACATCCTTGAGTCCATCTACAAGAGGCTGATTTGCTTGGACGGCCGCCTCGCTCTCGTCGAGGTACTTCACAAAGAATTCCAGGCCATCCGTGAATCTCTGGAATTCAGCCAAAATCAGATCGTCTCCTTGGTCACGGAGAACGCCACCCTCCGCGAGTCGGTGAAGACCCTCACCGATGGAGTTTCACAACTCGTCCAGGAAAACAAGACCATGAAGGAGACGATTCTAGACCTCCAGGCCCGGAGCATGAGGGACAATCTGGTCTTCGCGGGAATTCCCGAAAAATCTGAGGAGGACCCGGAAGAAGCGGTGAGGGCCTTCATGGCGCAACAACTCAAACTCCCAGCGGACGCCATCCAAAACATCACTTTTCACCGCGTTCACCGCCTGGGAGCCAAGAAGCCAGAGAACCGTAGGCCGAGACCCATCGTGGCGAAATTCGAACATTTCAAGCAGAAGGAACAGGTGAAGGGCCGAGGCCGGGAGCTGAAGGGGACGGACTTCAGCGTCAACGATCAATTCCCCCGAGAAATCCTCGACAGGCGCCGACGCCTGTTCCCTGTTCGGAGGAAGTTCATCGACGAGGGATGCCGAGCTGTCATCACGGTGGATAAACTCTTCGTCAATGGACAACTTTACCGCGACCAGGAAGTAACACCGTGGCTGTATTGATATGGTAACTAATGATCTATCTCAACCAGGTAACTTTTCTTTCTATCTTGCAGCGCGCACACTTGTTGTTGCATGTTACTGTCTGCTTCCACTTTACCCCTCCCCCCCGTTTTTTTTTCTCTCTCTATCCCACTGTATGTATGCACAGCCTTTCTTCTTCTCTTTCTTCCTCTTCTATTCCCCCCTCTGTCTCACGTTTTCTCCCCTCCTCATATTGTCACATATCCTCTTGTCTGCCAGCTGTCTCCTTCATCAGCATCTCCTCACAGTGACATCATACACCCTCAAAGTCCAAACCCAACCAAATTCAAGCTATTCACTCAAATACACACACGTGCACGCATTCTCCTACACATACACATCATATTCCACTATTGATATGGATATCACAACTACTCACAAGCACGCTCATCTCACTTATGCATAAACCCACATCACGTCCTCACTTTAGTTGGCTTAGTTCATTCAGGATTACTATGTTACACTTTGCCTATGTACAAATTAAGCATACATTTAAATGTACTGTGTATACTCCCATTAATTTTACTTCCAGGTACACATACTTTGCATTTGATCTTGTTTACACACACATCACCAAAAGCTAGTGTAGGATGAACTCACTACAGTTTGTCACTTGGAATGTCAGGGGAGTTGGGTCGATAGAAAAAAGACAAAAAATGTTTAATCATTTGAAGAACACCCAAGCAGACATTGTCTTATTACAAGAGACTCACATGTCCAAGTCAGCTGTCCATACACTTCACTCACCACAGTTCCCACACACATATTTAGCAAGTTACAACTCCAAACAGAGAGGGGTAGCTATTTTAATTAACAGGAGGGTGAATTTTACACTCCACAACACTATTACAGACACAGAAGGGAGATATATAATAATGAACATATCTGTTGATAATGTACATTTCTGCATTGCCAACATATATGGTCCGAATGTTGACGACCCCTCCTTCTTTCATGCCTTCTTTTCTTCTCTCTCTGCACATTTGGATACAAGTATGATCTCGGGAGGGGACCTCAACTTAGTATTTAACCCAGAAGTGGACAGGTCTAGCCCAGCTGGGAGACATCGTGAGTCTCAATCAACATCGATACTGAAGAAATACATGAATGATTTTGGTCTTTGTGATGCTTGGCGCTCTTATCACCCTACTCACAGGGAATATACTTATTTCTCACCAGTGCACCACACCTACTCTCGTATTGACTACTTTTTGACAAGCAACTCAGTCATATCAGACATCTCAAACATTCACATACACCCTATCACCATTAGTGACCACGCCCCCGTCTCTCTTTTTCTCACTAACCAAACAATGAGCGCTCCGACTAGATGCTGGAGATTAAATACATCATTACTAAAAGACTCAGACTTCCTAAAATACTTTGAAAGAGAGTGGACAATGTTTTTAGACTTCAATGACCAACCCGGTGTTTCGGCTAGTATTCTGTGGGAGGCAGCAAAAGCAGTAATGCGCGGAAAAACCATTTCATATTCATCATATAAGAAAAAGAAAGAGAGATTACTAGAATCAGAGTTGGAGAAAAAAATCCAACTCCTCGAAACCGCTCATGCTGACTCAAAGGATGAGCATATCCTAAGTAACCTAAGGAAACTGAAACTAGACTTAAAAGAAATTACTGACAAGAAAATTCAGTTCCAACTGCAGAGACTACGTTTGGAAAAGTTTGAGCATGGCAATAAACACGGAAAATACTTAGCTAACCAACTAAAAGTCAATAAAGAAAAAAGCTCTATCTCCTCCATTAGAAACTCAGGAGGTCACATCACTCACCTCCCGGAAGAAATTAATTCTGTCTTTAGGAGCTTTTATAAAAATCTATATACACCTCAGATTAAACCATCTCTCCCAGATATCAAAACATTTCTCAACAACATAGAATTACCAAAATTAAATGACGAACAGGTGACCAACTTAGATGTACCCATTTCATTCATAGAACTCCATAACACTCTACACCGGTTGCCGAATAATAAAGCACCAGGACCTGACGGTTTCCCTGCCGAGTTTTATAAAACATTCTGGTCATTACTATCTCCAATATTTCTTAGAATGGTTTTGGAAATTAAAGACAGTTCATGCTTGCCTCCAACCATGAACTCAGCTACAATCAGTTTCCTGCTGAAACCGGATAAGGACCCAACACTACCTTCCAGTTATCGTCCAATTTCACTGATTAATGCAGATCTTAAAATAATATGCAAAGCGTTAGCTATAAGGCTGGAAAAAGTTACCCCTCATATAATACACCCTGATCAATCAGGATTTATTAAGGGGAGAAACTCAACTAGCAACGTATGCCGTCTAATCAATCTGATTGATTACTCTATCATCCATAATTTAGAAACCACAATTGTCTCATTGGATGCTGAAAAAGCATTTGACAGAGTAAACTGGAAATTTCTCTTTGCAACACTACAAAAATTTGGCTTTGTAGATTAATTTAGAACATGGATTAAAATACTATATAACACCCCGAAGGCCTCTGTTCGGACCAACAATCACATCTCTCCAGAATTTACTCTACAAAGAGGTACTAGGCAAGGGTGTCCACTCTCTCCCTCACTATTTGCTATCTTTATCGAACCTCTTGCAGCTGCAATTCGACAACATATAAATATTAAAGGGATCCACACCACAAATGTTCATCATAAGATAAGCCTTTATGCTGATGATGTATTACTCTTCCTGGATAATTCACATTCTTCACTTCACGAATCTATCTCACTCATTAACAATTATAGCACCTTCTCAGATTACTCCATTAACTGGTCTAAATCCACAGTACTGCCCATTAACTTTGGTTTCCAGAGCACCCCCTCTATACCACTGTGTTCAGGGAACATTAAGTATTTGGGTATTAACATTTCCTCCAACCTGTCAGACCTGATCCGCTTGAATTATACTCCATGATTGAAGTCAATAGAGGATGATCTTGCACGTTGGAGAACCTTGCCCATCTCACTTACAGGCAGAGTATCCACCGTGAAAATGATGATTTTACCAAAGGTTAATTATCTATTTTCCATGCTCCCCACTAAACCATCTATAATTTGGTTCAAGTCATTAGACTCATATATAAATAAATTTCTTTGGAAAAATAAGCCAGCACGAATAAGTCTCAAAACATTACAAAAATCTAAAGAATATGGGGGCTTAGAACTCCCAAACTTCTCCAACTACTTCCTTGCAAACAGGTTACAGTATATCTTAAAATGGATCAACCCTAACCCATTGGATTATTTATGGCTAGACATAGAACAATCACTTAGCCACGAAATTCCAATTTGTAACCTGCCCTTCATTAGCCAAATCCTCCGAAAAAATAATTGTTTTAAAAGTATAAATATAAGCAACACTCTGACAGCTTGGTGGGAATTTTTAAAAATAACAAAATTCTCGCTCACTCCTTGCCAATACACTCCCGTCTGGAATAATCCTGACATCTTGCTTAAAAAGAAACCATTAAATTTCCCAACATGGCACGAAAAAGGAATAAGTTGTATGAAAAATATAATTATAGGAAACAACTTTATCTCATTTAACGACCTTGTTACATAGTATGGAATAAATCATAACAAATTTCTTGAATACATAGAAATTAAATCCATAATTAAAGCAAGTTTCAGGACCATATCATGGGAAAGCAATACCACTATTGACCAATTTTTAAAAATATCTGCCCCTAAAACATTATCTAAATTATATATTCTACTTTCAAAAAATGACAACACAATCGGAGTACCAATCTCCAAATGGAGCTTAGATTTATCTACAAGCTGTGACCCTGAATTCTGGAAGCAAATATGTCTTAATGCTTCCCGGTTAATCAATAATCCCAACCTACAGCTGATTCAGTTTAAAATCCTTCATAGAGTACACTACACAGGACATAGAATGTTTAGAATGGGTTTAACTGACTCTAACATCTGTACACACTGCTCAGACCATAGAATAGATGACTACTTACACTCCATGTGGACCTGTGCTCCCATTAAAAATTTTTGGCACGGAGTGTGTGAGTACCTATCTTTGGCACTTGGGTTCTCCATTCCTACCTCCCCTTTACTATGCCTGCTGGGCGATCTCTCCACAATTGATGTAGAAACAAATCAAACACAGCTTCTCATCACTGCATTAAGCATCGCCAAGAAAACCATTCTCATCAATTGGAAATCAAGGAAGAAAGTGAACATAGCTCTTTACAAAAATCTTTTGTTAGATCATATAGCTATGGAGAGAATGTCTGCTGAATCTAAAGAACAAATGTCAGAATTTCAGTCTATATGGGCACCAATAATTAATTCCCTGACCTGACCTTTGTGGTTTGCGCGTGGGGGCGGGCGGCGTGGTGTCCATCTGCGTGGTGCTTTCCGGGATCGGCGGGGGGATGCTTGCTCCGGGGTTTCCCCCTTGGCGTGTTGGTGGATGGGCGGGGGGTAGGGCAGTGGCCGGTCTGCGGCGTGGCGGGGGGCGGGGCGGGCGGGGCATCTGCTTGGGCGCCGGGCGGGGGGCTGCTCCTCTCGTGGGCCCGGTCGTGCGGTGCTTGCTTCTCTGTCCCTCCCTGGCGCCTCTGGCCTGCGTACTTCGTGGATGTGGCCGTGCTCCGCTCTATGTGGGGTCCGGTGCTCTTGTGGTCGTCGTGGTGTTGCTCCCTTGCCGGCCGTGGTGGTATGCGGGGGGCGCGTGGGCGCGGTTCCCGCTGTCCTGGTGGCGGTCGGATCTGCCTTGGGGGCGTGTGGCTTGTCCGTGGTGTTTGGCGGTTTGGGGGTGGCGCTGTGGACGCTACCTCCGGTGGGGCTCCGGTGTTGGGGGGCGCTGGGGCTATCGCCTCTGGGGGGTTGGGTGGGCCGGACTGGGCATCCTGGCGGGCTGGGTAGGGCCTGTGGTGTGTTCTGCGGCCTGTGGCACGCCCGAGCCTGGACTGTGGTGGGCGGCCGGTCGGTCATGTGTCCTTGGTCCCCCCCCTGCTCGGTTTGGGCGGCGTTGGGGTGTGGGGCCCCCGTCCTTCCTGTGCCACTGCACCACCTCACATATATATAGGACTTTGGGGGGTGGCCTACGGTCGGGCGTGATTGGGGAGGGGAGCTGCCTTGCGGGGCTCCTTTGCTCCTGCTGTGCCACTGACCTGTTGCCCCCCAATTTTAATCGCAGAGTAGACACTTAGGGTTTGGGGGGGCTGGCCAGGTGAGGGGCCCTCCGAGCGGCAGCTGTCCCCCGATTTTAATTGCATCATTAGCTATCATCCACATACACTCCATATACATGCACACAGATACACCATCCTCTTTTATTTTATTTCCTCTTTTATTTTATTTATGTATTTATTTATTTTTTAATTGCATCATAGACACTATCACACCTTATCACATACACGGGTGGGGCGGGCTGGATTGGGGTGCCTCGTGCACCTCGGCGTCTGCCCGCCAGGGTCGGCGGTGTGGCTGGGGGCCTGGCTGTCGCGGTGGCTCGCCCGGGGCGGCCTGGCCTGTGGGGTGCCCTTGTCTGGTTCGCCTGCCCTTCCCTGGGGTGGCCCTCTGGGGCCTGTTGATGCCGGGGCTTGCACCGGGGGGGCGGCTTGCGGTGCCTCCCCTGGACTGACACGTGCTGCGGGCGCCTCTGCGCTCTTGGGGCGGGTTCGGCGGTCTCCGGGGGGCGGTGCTGGTGCTGCGGGTGGCCCGTGTGCCGTCGCAGCGGCTGGTGGTTGCTGCGCTGTGGCGTCTGCTGGGGCGCCGGGCCAGCTGGTGGGTTGGGGCTTGGTCATGCTTGCGGGTACTGTGGGCCTGGGTGGCGGGGTGGGGGTGGGGGACGGGTGCCCTGGGGCCGGGCTCGCTGGGGGGGGTCGTGCTCTGCCGGGCGCTTGGGCGTCTGTCGCCGTTGCGCTTTGTGCGCTGCCGGGCCGCTGTCTGTGTCCTCGCCTCCCCCGGTCTGTCTGTGGGCTTGTCGGGGGTGGGGCTCCGGTGCGCGGGTGGTGCGCTGTCGGCTCTGGTGGCATGTGGCTGGTCTGGCTTCTGGTGGCTTGTGGGGGCCGTCGGCTGGTCGGCTGCTGGTCTCGCCTTCTCGGCTCTGGTGCTTGGCCTCCCTGCGGCTTGGGGTGTGGTGCTCCCGCTCTCTTCGGGGTTTGCTGGCCCGCGGGCGTCGGTTGGCGCTGTGTGGGGGGGGGGATACAGGGGTTTGCTCCGTGGGGTCAGGTGCTGGGCGATACATTTCTGCCGCCTGTGCTTCCGCCGGGTGGGTGGAGGGTGTGCCTCCTGCATCCCTTGGCGGGGCGGCCCTGTGTCGGGGGTCGGGCGGGGGTTGGCCCAGGGCGGGCCGGGCTCCGCTCCCTGGGGGGGGGGTGGCGGTGGGCGGGAATTGGCGCTTCCGGCGCGGGCAGGCTTCTTTCCGGTTGTGGAGGCGTCTCTGGGCCTGCCGGTTTGTGGCCCCCGGTACCCGTCTGCCTTTGTGGGGTGTGATCTCTCGCTGGTCTCAGGGGTTGGCAGTCCTCCGGCCCGCTGGCGCCCTGTCCTTGGCTGGGATTACCTCTCTTCGGCCCCTTGCTGGTCTTCCCGGGGGGGGGGGGCTCTCTGGGCTGGCTCTTGGGGCACTGATCTTTGTGCTGCCTGCCCCTATGGGCCTGGTGGCCTTCTGGCGGCCGGGGCCCGGCCTTGCTATCTGGGGCGGGGCTCTCTGGGAGGTGGAAGGCGGCCCCTTTCCTTTCATGCATTCTCAGTGACAATTACACGCCCACACATTCCTGCACCTTTATATATATATGAAGTCTTCCTCACATACAGAGATACCTGTACATATGCACACTCACAGTACATACATACTTCCCCACATTACTCACTGAGTTAACCAGGGTGTTATTATGTTGTTGGTTTTATTACAGCGACGGTGATATCAGCAGTATGACTATATATATATATGTATATGTATGCAGTATGTGTGTATATATATATATGTATGTATGTATGTATATACATATATATATATATATGTGTATATATATATATATATATATATATATATCTTTTTTTTTTTTTTTTTACAATGATGTGCATTACAGTAACTTTGATTCTATTCACTATCATGGAAAAAAAAAAAAAAAAAAAACTACCTTGGTAATAAAAGCCAGTGGTTCAAACTGATCAAAAACTTTAGAGCACTGTGTCACTGTAGACAAATTAAAAGAGAGGGGTGAAATATTGGCTTGTATAGACGCAACCTTATTATTAAAAAAGTGCAGGAAATGTTCACAAGTGTCAGATGAGACTTCCAGTGTCGTGGATGGACTGGGGTTTAAAACAGAATCAATAGTTTTAAAAAGAACACGTGGGTTGTTAATGTTATTTGATATCACATCTGAGATCACATCTTTGTTTTCTCAGCCTTCACTACGTTTTGATAACGCTTCCAAGAGGCTCTGAGGGTCTCGAAGGAACCTTGATAACCATCTTTCTTCCACCTGCGCTCGGCTTTTCGGCATTCGCGGCGTGCTTCACGTGTGACATCGTTGAGCCACACTTCCTGCTTGGTTTTAGGGTGCATGGCTTTACGCGGGGCTAGACTGTCCAGTACATCAGTACAAGTACTTGTACAGTAGAAGTAAAGCGGTCCATCAGCTGCTCAGCGTCAAGAGCAGCGTCTGGAGCCATTGCAACCCGAGATGCATTGGCAAACAGAGAGGCAGAGGCCATGTCAGGCTTGATGAAACGGCCAAGGCGAGCAGGAGCAGGCAGGCTGGGACTGCAGTGCCAATCAAAGTCAAACATGACCGGACTGTGGTCAGAGAACACATCCCCTACAGAGACATTATCAACAGCCAGTCCATGAGACAATACAAGATTTAAAGTGTGTCCGTATACTGTATTTGTGTAGCTCCTGAAACATTTTGTACTAAATTAAAAGCCTCCACCAACTCTAGGAAGTCTTTCGCGATAGGCGTAGAAGGGCAGCAGACATGAATATTAAAATCACCCACAATTAACATTCTGTCAAATTTTACCAACATTGCAGCAATAAAGTTAGAGAAATCCCGAATAAAATCATTGTTGTGTTTGGGTGGTCTGTAAATGGCCGCGCACAACAGCGGCTCAGTTTGTCGCAGTTCGAAGCAGCTCACCTCAAATGAGGAGACAGACACCATGGACAATGGCTTATGGTGTAAGGACGTTTTTAAAATAGTAGCGATGCCTCCTCCACGGCCATTAGTTCTTGGCGTGTTAATGAAGGTACAATCGGGAGGCAACAGCTCAGAAAATGAAGCGGACTCACCGGCATGAATCCAGGTCTCAGTGACGAATAATAAATCCAAAGAATGCTCCTTAAAGAGGTCCTGGAGGATAAAAGTCTTATTTGAAACTGACCTCGCATTCACCAGTGCACACTTTGTTGAAACCTTAAGAGCCACCAGAGCTGCCCGGTTCAGCGGCAGGAGGTTGCCGGGGTTCACGCCGCCAGAAGCTACAGGAGGGCGGCGAGGGCGCAGCACACAACGTTAGTCGCGCCGCCCAACGATGGGCACCAGCCAGGCCCCAACAGAGGTGGGAAAACGCCGAGAGATGAAGCGGCGAAAATAGTCCTCAAAGTCCCTCGGAACATTACGTGGGAACCTAACCGCCTCGGGAGAAAGTGCCAGCCAAGCTTTGAGCTTCACCAGTCTTCCACCTCGTGCCCCCTGGCGTCTACGTTTCCTGGGAAGCGACGGCTCTGCCCGAAGCAAAAACTCAGGTACTTCCGACAGGTACGATGGACGCGGTTTATTCGGCCCCCATTGCTCTTGTTTTGCACCAGCGACGACAATATCCTGGATTCCAAGTAGTTCCTGACTGTTATACATCAGCAGAGAGTCGATGGTCCTCCATAACAAATGAAAAAATAACAATAAAACTGATCACAGTGAGCTGAGGGAAGCGGCGAGCCAGACACACCGGTGCCATCTTGACCATCTGCTTCCCATAGAATTAGGACTTTATTCCCGTAATATTAGGACTTTATTCCCATAATATTAGGACTTTATTCCCATAGAATTAGGACTTTATTCCCATAATATTAGGACTTTATTCCCATAGAATTAGGACTTTATTCCCATAATATTAGGACTTTATTCCCATAATATTAGGACTTTATTCCCATCGAATTAGGACTTTATTCCCGTAATATTAGGACTTTATTCCCATCGAATTAGGACTAATATTAGGACTTTATTCCCATAATATTAGGACTTTATTCCCATAATATTAGGACCTTATTTGTTAAGGTTTGGCGTATGCCAGAACTCTGATCCCAAGATGCAAGAGCGAGAGCAGGACGTGGAGAGAAAAACATTTATTACACAGGCTGTGTAATAAATAACACAGAAATCAAAGTACAAACAAGGAGCAAAGTACAAAACAAAAAATCGCCCGGAATGCACACGGGGGAAAAAACACTACTAGAAACAAAGGGATCTACCAAGAATGAGGCAGAGTAAAAGGCTAGAGTCCAAGAACACAAAAGGCTCTGCTGAACACCAAGCAGGCACAATGCTAAACAGAAGGGTACTCACTGCTGGTAGAATGCCAGGCAGGAAAACAGCAGAGTAGCAACAGCTAAGGTACAAGGCTAGCAATACAAGGAGCAGGGGACTACTGCAGCATGGAGCCTGAATTGGCACAGTTGGCAACAATTTGGCAGCATGTGGAGGTGAGCTTGCTGCTTAAGAGACGAAGAGGGTGTGCTGCAACAGAGGACAAGGAGAGGGCAGCAGAGCAGCACGCAAATCCTGACATTATTCCCATAATATTAGGACTTTATTGCCATAATATGAGGACTTTATTCCCATAATATTAGGACTTTATTCCCATAATATTATGGCTTTATTCCCATAAAATTATATATTTTCCCCAACCTAATTGTCCAAAAATGACAAGTTGATTTTGTCGTCTTTGTTTCAAGAGATTCAAGATTCAAGAGAGTTTTATTGTCATGTGCATAGTAAAACAGCAGTAATACCATGCAATGAAAATCTTATTCTGTTTATTCTCCCAAGAAAAGAAAGAAAACACAAGAAAGAATAAGAACATAAGAAACATAAACACATAAACATATATACCAATAAATGAAGCAGCAACAAAAAGAAGAGACTTTCATACAAATAAATATACAAATAAATAAGTAATAAATAAATAAAGTGCTATGAGTGTGTGTTGCGTGCGGCGTGTGTGAGTGCATCGTTGAGAAGCCTGATGGCCTGTGGGTAAAAGCTGTTTGCCAGCCTTGTGGTCCTGGACTTCAAACTCCTGTAGCGTCTGCCTGACGGTAGGAGTGTGAATAATGAGTGTTGTGGATGTGTGCTGTCCTTGATGAGGTTGTGTGTTCTGCGTAGGACTCTAGTTTTATAAATGTCTTGCAGTGAGGGGAGGGCTGCCCCAACAATGTTCTGTGAGGTCTTGATCACCCGCTGGAGTGCCTTCCTATCACGTGTTGTACAGTTACCGTACCAAACAGTGATGGAGGCGGTAAGGACACTTTCGATAGTGCATCTGTAGAAGCAACTCATGGTTCATGGTTCATGGTTTTAATTCATCTTGAACATGCATACAAGTCAAACAGTTGCACATCACACAATACAGTTCACAGTTTTGCATGTCCAAAAAGGAGTAGGAAGAAGCAAAGCTTATTTAATCCTACCCCTCATCAGCTTCACATCAATTGCAATACATTCACTCACCTCTTTTTCTTCCAGGTATGCTTTGTAAGGCTACATGACAATGTAGTGCGATCATAACAAGGTTTTCACTTACTACAAGGAAGCTACAGGCATAATGATAACTGATAGAATGATTGAAGAAGTGTTTGATTGATAATGAATGAGTACAGACCATGTAGTCACCACAATGAAAAGTTAATAGTCAGTATAGTAATGGTTAGATGTTGTATTGTATGTACACAGTGGTTCAGGTCTCTTCTTCTTTGTATTTTGTGAACATCAACTGCTTGTACTTTTTCTTAAAATGGCTCATTGTTGTGCATTGTTTGAGTTCTTTACTCAATCCATTCCACAACTTGATTCCACATACAGAAATGCTGAAAGTTTTCAGTGTTGTCCGTGCATATAGGTGTTTTAGGTTAAATTTTCCTCTCAGATCATATTTCTCCTTTCTTGTTGATAAGAATTGTTTTACATTTTTCGGTAGAAGGTTATTGTTTGCTTTATGCATAATTTTAGCCGTCTGAAGGTTTACTAGATCCGCAAATTTTAATAATTGTGATTTTATAAATAAGGAATTTGTGTGTTCTCTGTAGGCAGCATTATGGATGATCCTGACTGACCTTTTTTGTAGCACAGTTAGTGGCTGAAGTGCACTTTTATAGTTATTGCCCCATAACTCGGCACAATAAGATAGATATGGTAATATCAGTGAACGGTAGAGTGTATGTACTGTAGTGCTTTTTGGTCAAGGACAAATTTAGCTTTATTCAGTATTGAGGTGTTTCTTGCCACTTTATGTTTTACATTTTTAATGTGAGATTTCCAGTTCATCTTCTCATCTATTATAACCCCGAGAAATTTATTTTCGTTCACCCTGTCAATGTCTACCCCATCAATTTGTATTTGCTGGTACGTTTCTTTTTTACACTTACCAAATAGCATTACTTTAGTTTTACTGAGGTTCAGTGATAGTCTGTTTTTATCAAACCATCTTTTTAGTAGAGTTAGTTCATCTGTGATGTGTTGTACTAGCTCTGGTGTGCTGTCTCCAGAACATAATGCGATTGTATCGTCTGCAAATAATACTAGCTTTAGGTCTCTTGGGACTTTACAGATGTCGTTTATATATAGATTGAATAGTTTTGGTCCTAGAATTGACCCCTGGGGAACGCCGCATGATATGTTTAACTCCTCGGACGTATGTTCTCCGAGCTTCACATATTGCCTCCTGTCAGCTAAGTAGCTTTTAACCCAGTTCAAGACTAACCCTCTGATTCCATACCTTTCTAGTTTAGTGATTAGAATATCATGATTCATTGTGTCAAAGGCTTTTGTTAAATCCATAAATACTGCAGCCGTGCACTTTCTGTGATCTATAGCATTGGTGATTTCCTCTGTAATTTCTATCAGTGCCATGGAAGTTGAAATGTTGCTTCTGTATCCGTATTGACTCTCCGTGAGTAACTCTTTTTTTTTTATAAAATTGTCCAACCTGTTATTAAATAGTTTTTCAATGATTTTGGAAAATTGTGGCAGTAAGGACACTGGTCGGTAATTTGTGAATTGATGTTTGTTTCCATTTTTATAGATTGGAACTACTTTAGCTATTTTCATTTTATTTGGGAATTGACCTGTCTGGAATGATAGGTTGCTAAGGTACGTTAGCGGTTGTGCAATCTCATTTATAACCCTTTTTATCATTTCCATTTCTATTCCGTTGCAATCGGTTGATGTTTTCGCTTTGAATTTGTTGACAATATCTATGATTTCCTTTTGTATGACGTTGGTGAGGAACATGGAATTGGGATTATTGTCTATGATCTCATTTCTTTCTTCTACTGGTGGGTCATTTGGGATCTTTGTTTGCAAATCCGGTCCAATATTTACAAAGTAATTGTTGAACTTTTCAACTACCTGATTCATATTATCATATTTATCATTTCCATCTATAAAATAAAGGGTAGTCTTTCTTTGCACCGTTCCGTATAATACTGTTTAGAATGCCCCATGTTGCTCTAGTTTTGTTTTTATTCTTGATTAATAATTGACTATAATATTCTTTCCTGCACACTCTCAGGATGTTTGTTAACTTATTTTTGTATGTTTTATATATGTTTCCTGCTTCTTTAGTTTTTAGAATGATAAATCTCCTATATAGTGTATTTTTCTTCTTACAGGCATTTATTAGTCCCTTGGTCATCCATGGCTGATTTCTCTTCCTTTGCTTATTAAATACTTCTCTCAGTGGACAATGTCTGTTATAGCACTTCATGTAAACATTAAGAAAGTTTTTGTACGCCTCGTTCACATCATTCTCACTATATACGCACTCCCATCTTTGTTTTTCCAAATCTTTCCTAAAAGCACTAATACTTTCCTCTGTATGTGATCTTCTGACTGTCCTGATATCGTCCTTCTTTCTCTTTTTATAGTATTCATTATAAATCTTAAACACCGGAAGATGGTCAGTAATATCATTAATTAACAGTCCACTTGTCGTGTTGTCGTCGAAATCATTGGTAAATATGTTATCAATTAATGTTGCGCTGTGATCTGTAATTCTGCTTGGCCTGGTGATTTTTGGATAAAGACTTAAACTGTTCATTGTATCTATAAAGTTATCTATTCTGTTTTGGTTATTTGAATTTAGAAGGTCAATATTGAAATCTCCACATAAAAAGATTATTTTTTGGCTAGTGTCTGTGAATGTTGCTTTGATCCAATCCTCAAATATTTCAATGCTAGACTTAGGTGTTCTGTATATACAACTTATTAGTACATTTTTACTCTTCTCTTTACTGATTTCAATAGTTATGCATTCTAGAATGTTATCAATAGCAATTGATATGTTCTTTACCACTTTATAATTCAGATTTTTATCCACATACACAGCCACTCCTCCTCCACTTTTGTTGTTCCTATTGACGTAGTTCATGTCATAACCTTCCAGCTCAAAGTCCACGCCTTTGTAGTCATTAATCCAAGTTTCTGAGATAGCGATTATTTTAAAGGGTTCCTTAAATAGACTCAAGTATTGTTTGATGTTATTATAATTTGCATACATACTTCTACTATTAATGTGAATGATTGACAACTTATTGCCTATATTAAAGTTGTCATTGTATTGTTCATCTGTATAGTAGCAGCAGTCATTTCTGATATGAGAAAAGAAGTTTGTGTCTGGGTCTATGTCTTCCTCCAATATTGTTTGTATGTGTTATGAAGTGTAGTAGTTTAATGTCTACATATGTTAACCAGCTACCATCGTCATGAGGTCAATCATGAGCTATTATCAATAAGACAATTAGTTAGTCCAGATTAGTTTCTCCAGATCCTTCAGACTCCTGACCATTAGTACTTTTGCTTGTTCTGGTGTTCCGTTTAACTTTATGTAAATTTTGCAGTTGGAGGTCCAAGTTGCTTGTATTTTTCTTTCTTTCCGTAGATATCTAGCTCTCTTTGCTATTTCCGCATTATTTTTGGTCAGGTGTTCATTAAGGTAAACATTTGTTCCTTTAAGCATCTTACCTTGCCGCAATAATTTGTTTTTACATTTTCTGTTGAAAAACCTCATGATGACGGTTGCTGGTTTGCTTTTGTCTGTCTGTGGGAGAGGATGACAGGCTTCTATATTATCTATGTGTATATTAATTCCTTTATCTTGCAAAAACTCTACCACTTGCTGTTCGACAAAGTCCAAATCTTGGTTCCCACCAACTGTCCCGTCCCCCCTTGGCAATACTGCTGCAGCAAATGACCGAGGTCGTGTTGGTAACCCGGTGACAATCACATCATTCATTCTTGTGTATTGTTCCAGCTCAGATAATCTACAGTATGTCACAAAAGTGAGTACACCCCTCACATTTCTGCAAATATTTTATTATATCTTTTCATGGGACACCACTGAAGAAATGAAACTTTGCTACAATGTAAAGTAGTCAGTGTACAGCTTGTATAACAGTGTAAATTTACTGTCCCCTCAAAATAACTCAATACACAGACCTTAATGTCTAAACTGCAGGCAACAAAAGTGAATACACCCCTAAGTGAAAATGTCCAAATTGGGCCCAATTAGCCATTTTCTTTCCCCAATGTCATGTGACCCATTAGTGTTACAAGGTCTCAGGTGTGAATGGGGAGCAGGTGTGTTAAATTTGGTTTTATCACTCTCACACTCTCTCATACTGGTCACTGGAAGTTTAACATGGCACCTCATGGCAAAGAACTCTCTGAGGATCTGAAAAAAAGAATTGTTGCGCTCCACGAAGATGGCTTAGGCTATAAGAAGATTGCCAACACTCTGAAACTGAGCAGCAGCACGGTGGCCAAGACCATACAGCGGTTTAACATCACAGGTTCCACTCAGAACAGGCCTCGCCATGGTCGACCAAAGAAGTTGAGTGCACGTGCCCAGCGTCATATCCAGAGGTTGTCTTTGGAAAATAGACGCCTGAGTGCTGCCAGCATTGCTGCAGAGGTTGAAGGGATGGGTGGTCAACCTGTCAGTGCTCAGACCATACGTCGCACTCTGCATCAAATTGGTCTGCATGGCTGTCATCCCAGAAAGAAGCCTCTTCTAAAGATGATGCATAAGAAAGCCCGCAAACAGTTTGCTGAAGATAAGCAGACTAAAGACATGGATTACTGGAACCATGTCCTGTGGTCTGATGAGACCAAGATAAACTTATTTGGTTCAGATGGTGTCAAGCGTGTGTGGCGGAAACCAGGTGAGGAGTACAAAGACGAGTGTGTTTTACCTACAGTCAAACATGGTGGTGGGAGTGTCATGGTCTGGGGCTGCATGAGTGCTGCCGGCACTGGGGAGCTACAGTTCATTGAGGGAACCATGAATGCCAACATGTACTGTGACATCCTGAAGCAGAGCATGATCCCCTCCCTTCGGAAACTGGGCCGCAGGGCAGTATTCCAACATGACAACGACCCCAAACACACCTCCAAGACAACCACTGCTTTGCTAAAGAAGTTAAGGGTGAATGTGATGGACTGGCCAAGCATGTCTCCGGACCTAAATCCTATTGAGCATCTGTGGGGCATCCTCAAACTGAAGGTGAAGGAGCACAAGGTCTCTAACATCCACCAGCTCCGTGATGTCGTCATGGAGGAGTGGAAGAGAATTCCAGTGGCAACCTGTGAATCTCTGGTGAACTCCATGCCCAAGAGGGTTAAGGCAGTGCTGGAAAATAATGGTGGCCACACAAAATATTGACACTTTTGGCCCAATTTGGACATTTTCACTTGGAGTGTATTCACTTTTGTTGCCTGCAGTTTAGACATTAAGGTCTGTGTATTGAGTTATTTTGAAGGGAACAGTAAATTTACACTGTTATACAAGCTGTACACTGACTACTTTACATTGTAGCAAAGTTTCATTTCTTCAGTGTTGTCCCATGAAAAGATATAATAAAATATTTGCAGAAATGTGAAGGGTGTACTCACTTTTGTGACATACTGTACTTTCCAAGTTTGCAATTAAGACATCTTTCTCCTCATTTTGTCTCTTCAACACTTTGATCTCTTGCATCATGTTAATTAATGTGTCTTGCTTACTTGTGACTTCTTCCATGCGATGACTCATAAATTCCACAGACTTCCGTAGTTCTTCGTTTGACCTTTTTAGTTCCTCCATGTCCCTTTTGGTAGCCATGTTTCTCGGTCTTTGTCAGTTGCAGTCTCGTCTGGCGATTGCAGCTGTGTTCTCGGTGGTGAGGGATGGAACCCAGCAGCAAACGGCAGGTCGCAGCAGTGAAGGCAGAGGCCTGTAGGCCCTGCGGTGGCCTTTGCAGCTAACGTTAGCTTCACTAGCCTTCGCTAGCAACGTCCGTGATGGCAGTTGTCAAGACTTAGTGATGAAGGCAGAAGTCAAGTGGCAATTGTTGGGTCTTGGTGATGAGGGCCGTAGGCTCTGTGATGACTGTACCAGCGGGAGACGTCGATGTCAGCACAGGAACAGGACGGCAGGAAGCGAGTTGCTAGTCTGGAGCTAATGCGGCTAGCAAGGCGCATTAGCAGGAACTGTGGACGATAGACACAGCGGCCAGTACCATTCGTAGTTTTTTGAACTACCGACTTGGTCTCGAATGTTGCCACCAGATAATGGCACAAAACAAGACTTACTCGTACGGGCTCCTTCCGGAGCCCGCTTTAGGTGATCGACGGACTGGCCGGAATAAAGCGGAAACTTACCGACACAGGCCCAAACCTGGGCCTGCTGAGGTGGATTTGGCTCTGGTAAGTGTACCTTTCTCCTGTTGCAATTCTGGCGTGCCGTTCGGATTGTGGTGGGCATGCCAAATTTCCTCAGTCTTCTCAGAAGTAAAGTCTCCTTTGGGACTTCTTCAGAATTTGTTGGGTGTTGTGAGACCAGGTGAGGTCCTCGCTGATGTGTGTGCCAAGGAACTTGAAGGTTTTCACCCTCTCCACCTCAGTCTCATCAATAAACAGGGGTCTATGCGGCTCCTTTTCCCTTGTTCTTGGGTCGATGATCATCTCTTTAGTCTTATCTGTATTGAGAAGGAGATTGTTAGCACGACACCAAGCTATGAGGTCCGCCACCTCTCTTCTGTATGATGTTTCAACACCACCAGTGATCAGTCCGATGACTGTAGTGTCATCTGCAAATTTAATGATGCTGGTGTTGTTCTGGGAGGCCACGCAATCGTAGGTGAAGAGCGTGTAGAGGAGTGGACTCAGCACACACCCCTGTGGGGTCCCAGTGCTCACAATTCTTGAGCTGGATGTGCGGCTGTGGACTCTGACTGACTGGGGTCTGCCTGTGAGAAAGTTAAACACCCAGTTACAGAGGGAGGGAGACAGGCCAAGTGTGAGGAGCTTATCTGTGAGTTTGTGGGGGCTGACTGTATTAAAAGCAGAGCTATAGTCTATAAATAGCATTCTAACATATGTGTCCTGGCCCTGTAGGTGAGAAAGGGCTGTGTGGATGGCAGTGTTGACTGCATCATCCGTGGACCGGTTCTGGCGATATGCAAACTGTAGAGGGTCCACAGTTGCCGCCGGGATGCTTTTTTTGATGTGAGTCATGACTATTCTTTCAAAGCACTTCATAACAATAGGAGTGAGTGCTATAGGGCGATAGTCATTCAAGCAGGTCACGTTGCTCTTCTTGGGTACGGGCACTATGGTGGTGGACTTAAAGCAGGTCGGTACAGATGCTTGTGCAAGCGACAGGTTAAATATGTCAGCAAGCACATCAGCTAGCGCTGATGAGCAAACCCGAAGTGCACATCCTGAGATGTTGTCTGGGCCTGCTGCTTTTCGTGGGTTTGTTTTGTTTAGAACCCTGCGCACATCAGCTGATGTCACCATGAGAGGTGAGTCCTGTGTGTTCCCCAGGTTCAGCCACCCTCTCTGCTCATCAGGAGTTTGGGTGTCAAAGCGGGCATAGAACTCATTCAGCTCATCTGGAAGTGTGGTTTGGCTGGACGTGGCTACGCTACTCCGCTGTCGATAGTCTGTGATGTGCTGGAGCCCCGCCCACATGCGCCGAGGGTCTGAGGTGGAATAGTAGCCCTCCAGCTTCTGTCTGTACTGTTTTTTGGCCTCTCGTATGGACCTTCTCAGGTCATATCTGGCCTTTTTGTAGTCATCAGCGGTGCCCATGACAAATGCAGTCGAACGAGCACGTAGCTTAGCCCTTACATCACAGTTCATCCACTGTTTTTGGTTAGGGTATTTTCTGTAATACTTGGTGGTAGTAACAGTCTCTATACATGTGCTAATGTAGCCAGTAACAGCAGAAGCATATTCATCCAAATCAACAGTACAATCTTCCCTCCCCGCTGCAGTTTTAAACACATCCCAGTTTGTGCAGCCAAAGCAGTCCTGAAGTACTTGATCAGTTTCTTCATTCCACACTTTAACTGGTATACGTACAGGGGGAGCTTGTTTGAGAAGTTGTCTGTATGTTGGATAAAGGAATATAGAGATGTGGGGTCTAGGAACAGCCTTCAAAGCACCTTTCATGTTGCTGTAGACTTGGTCAAGGATTGTATGTACTTTATTGTATGTACTTTATTTATCCCACAGCGGGGAAATTTACTTGTTACAGCAGCAAGACAAGTAAAGAGAACAGTGTAGAGAAAGCATAGTGTCTACAACATGGTTCAGGTGGTGCAGGTGTTGTAGAGCCTGACAGCGGTCGGTATGAAGGACCTGCGGAACCTCTCCTTCTTACACCGTGGGTGTAACAGTCTGGTGCTGAAGGAGCTGCTCAGGGAAACAACAGTGTCATGTAGCGGGTGAGAGGTGTTGTTCATGATGGATGTCAGCTTAGCAAACATCCTTCTCTCCCCCACTTCCTCCACGGAGTCCAGAGGACCGTTCAGGACAGAGCTAGCTCGCCTGATCAGTCTATTTATCCTGCTCCTGTCCCTGTCCGTGCTGCCCCCTCTCCAGCAGCCCACAGCATAGAAGATGGCTGAGGCCACCACAGAGTCATAAAAGGTCCGTAAAAGAGTCCTGCACACACCAAAGGACCTCAGTCTCCTCAGCAGGTGAAGGCGACTCTGGATGGATGTTATTTTCCCTTGTGGGAAAGCTCACATACTGGTAATATTTGGGGAGGACAGTCCTGAGGTTACAGAGGTTGAAATTGCCAGATATAATAAATACAGCGTCTGGGTGTTTGGTCTCGTGTTTATCAATGATGTCATGCAGGAGGCCTAGTGCGTTAGCGTTGTTAGCTCGTGGTGGGATGTAAACAGCAGTTAAATACATAGCGCTAAACTCACGAGGTAAATAAAAAGGTCTGCATTTCACCATCAGCAGCTCAATGTCCTGCGAGCAGTGCTTTTCCATCGTCTGTACGTCTGTGCACCACCGTTTGTTTACGTAGACACAGACGCCGCCACCTCTGTGTTTACCAGACGCTAAAGTCCGATCTCCCCGGTAAGCAGCAAATGTTTCCAACTGGATCGCCGAGTCCGGTATATCCTCCGTCAGCCAGGTTTCTGTGAAGGTGAGGACACAGCATTCCCTGATCTCACGTTGAGCTGTAATCCTTGCTCTTAGTTCGTCCATCTTGTTTTCGAGGGAGCGGACGTTGGCTAGCAGCAGGCTTGGTAGCGGTGGCCTAGTCGCTCTCGCTTTTAGCCTAGCATGCAGGCCGGCCCGCTTGCCTCGTTTACGCCTCGGATGCTTTGCTCGCCGGGTATTCAGCTCACCGGGCCGGCAGGCTGCTGCGGTCTCCCGGCGCAGAAGAAAGGCAAAGTCTGAGAGGCTAAATGAGAGTTCATGGTGAACCCTGCCGATGTTCAAAAGTGTCTCTCTGTTGTAATGTACTGCGTGAGTGTGTTGAATGTCCCAAATGAACAATAAAATAGCAAAAAATAGAAAAAAGCGGGAGAGTGTCACAGAGACGTCTGCCACTGAGGGCGCCATCTTTGATCTTTCTCATCATAACATCCATCCTTGCATTTTCTGTCCCGCTTCTCCTCGTTAGGGTATGCTGGAGCCTATCCCAGCTGACTTTGGGTGACAGGCGGGGTACACCCTGGACTGGTCCATATTAATATGACCTGTTAAAGAAATCATGTCGGACCTATGATGCTTTTCCTTCTTTGTGTCCGGTAAATGTTGCTTTCTGGTGTTAAACGATGCCAAAGCGTCAGATAATGAGGTTTGCATTTGGAAGTGAGACCTGAAAGCAGTTTTGGACCGCTCTGCACGCTGTGTTTTACAGAGTTTCTTAAAACACCGAGTTCCACTGAATTCCTTATATGGGCATGCCCGGCACCCCCACCCTGCTTGGCTCTGCTCTTTCCACCGTGTTAGCACCATGTTAGCTCCCAGGAAACGTTTGGGAGTTGCTGATTCCCGGCCAGCGAGAGAAAAATATGCTCATCTGTTTGGGCAGGGGGCAGGAAGAGGTGCAGAGTCTGGAAGATCTAGAAAGCTCTCTGTGTGGGTTATCGTGTGTAGCTGCTCTATAGGAGTCCAATACAAAGGCCGGAAATGAGAAGAATATTTCCATGTTATGTTCCTGAAATGACATCATTGTCCCTCCTATTATGACATGATTCTCCTTTCTCGTTAGATTGCAACATTTTTGTCTTTGGTGTTCAATTCTATTATATTCGAGTGGGCCGTGGGCCACAAACTGCTCCCAGGCTGCACCTTTGGTGTTGGGAAGCAGGGTTGCAGACGAGCACGTTTGTGCACATGGCTATCAGCATGAGCGCTGCCGTGTGGATGACATTTGGGGATGCCGAAAGAATCTTCTATTCCTTTGGGCTTTTCCCTTCAAGGGTCGCCACAGCGAATCAATTGCCTCCATCTAAGCCTGTCTTCTGCATCCTCTTCTCTCACACCAACTACCTTCATGTCCTCTTTCACTACATTCATAAACCTCCTCTTTGGTCTTCCTCTAGGCCTCCTGCCTGGCAGTTCCAAACTCAGCATCCTTCTACCTATATATTCCCTATCTCTCCTCTGGACATGTCCAAACCATCTCAGTCTGGCCTCTCTGACTTTATCTCCAAAACCTCTAACATGTGCTGTCCCTCTGATGTACTCATTCCTGATCCTATCCTTCCTGGTCACTCCCAGAGAGAACCTCAGCATCTTCAACTCTGCTACCTCCAGCTCTGTCTCCTGTCTTTTCCTCATTGACACTGTCTCTAGACCAAACAACATTGCTGGTCTCACCACAGTTTTGTACACCTTTCCTTCCATTTTAGCTGAAACTCTTCTATCACACATCACACCTGACACTTTTCTCCAGCCCTGCCATCCTGCCTGTACACGCTTCTTCACCTCTTTTCCACACTCTCCATTGCTCTGGACTGTTGACCCTAAGTACTTCAAATCCTCCACCTTCTTGATCTCTTTTCCCTGTAAGCTCACTCTTCCAGTTGGGTCCCTCTCATTCACACACATGTACTCTGTCTTACTGCGGCTAACCTTCATTCCTCTCCTTTCCAGAGCAAACCTCCACCTCTCTAGCTTCTCCTCCACCTGTTCCCTGCTCTCACTGCAGATCACAATGTCATCTGCAAACATCAGAGTCCATGGATATTCCTGTCTAACCTCGTCTGTCAGTCTGTCCATCACCATAGCGAACAAGAAGGGGCTCAGAGCTGATCCCTGATGCAGTCCCACCTCCACTTGAACTCCTCTGTCACACCTACAGCACACCTCACCACTGTCTTCCAGTCCTCATACATGTCCTGCACCGCTCTAACATACTTCTCTGCCACTCCAGACTTCCTCATGCAATAGCACAGTTCCTCTCTGGGCACCCTGTCATAAGCTTTCTCCAGATCTACAAAAACACAATGCAACTCCGTCTGGCCTTCTCTGTACTTCTCTATCAACATCGTCAAAGCAAATACTGCCTCTGTAGTTCTCTTTTTTGGCATGAAACCATACTGCTGCTCACAAATGCTCACTTGTGCCCTTAGTCTAGCTTCAACTACTCTTTCCCATAACTTCATTGTATGGCTCATCAGCTTTATTCCTCTGTAGTTGACACAGCTCTGCACATTTCCCTTGTTCTTCAAAATGGGCACCAGCACACTTCTCCTACATTCCTCAGGCATCTTTTCATGATCTAAGATCCTGTTGAACAACCCAGTCAGAAACTCTACTGCCACCTCTCTTAGACACTTCCAAACCTCTACAGGTATATCATCAGGACCGACGGCCTTTCCACTCTTCATCCTCTTCAATGCCCTCCTCACTTCATCCTGACTAATCTTTGCTACTTCCTGGCCCACAAAAGTCACCTCTTCTAGTCTTTGTTCTCGCTCATTTTCCACGTTCATCAGCTCTTCAAAGTACTCTTTCCATCTTCCCATCACACTGCTGGCACTTGTCAATAGACTTCCATCCCTATCCTTAATCACCCTAACCTGCTGCACGTCCTTCCCATCTCTGTCTCTCTGTCTTGCCAACCTGTATAGATCAGTCTCTCCCTCCTTACTATCCAACCCAGCATACAAGTCATCATAAGCCCCTTGTTTGGCCTTTGCTACCTCTACTTTCACCTTACGCTGTATCTCCCTGTACTCCTGTCTACTCTCCTCTGTCCTCTCAGTGTCCCACTTCTTAGCTAACCTCTTTCTCTGTATACACTCCTGTATCTCCTCATTCCACCTCCAAGTCTCCTTGTCTGCTTTACTTCCAGATGCCACTCCAAGTACTCTCCTGCCTGTCTCCCTGATCACATTAGCTGTTGTTGTCCAGTCATCTGGAAGCACCTCCTGACCACTCAGAGCCTGTCTTAACTCCTTCCTAAAAGTCATGCAACACTCTTCCTTTTTCAGCTTCCACCATTTGGTCCTCTGCTCTATCTTTGTCCTCTTCATCTTCCTCACCACCAGAGTCATCCTACACACCACCATCCTATGCTTTTTGGCTACACTATCGCCTACCACTACTTTACAGTCACTGATCTCCTTCAGATGACAGCGTCTACACAAGATGTAGTCTCCCTGTGTGCTCCTACCTCCACTCTTATAGGTCACCCTATGTTCCTGCCGCTTCTGGAAGAAAGTATTCCCTATAGCCATTTCCATCCTTTTTGCAAAGTCAACCACCATCTGTCCTTCTGCATTCCTCTCCTGGATACCAAACATACCCATCGCCTCCTCATCACCTATGTTTCCAGCACCAACATGTCCATTGAAGTCTGCACCAATGACAACTCTCTCTTCTCTTCTAGGTATGCTCTGCATCACTTCACCCAAGTCCAACCAGAATTTCTCCTCCTCCAGCTGACATCCTACCTGTGGAGCATACCCACTAACAACATTGAACATCACACCTTCCATTTCTAGCTTCAGACTCATCACTATATCTCACACTCTTTTTACTTCCAGGACATTCCGAACAAATTCCTCCTTCAAGATAACTCCTACTCCATTTCTCTTCCTATCTACACCATGATAGAACAACTTGAACCCTGCTCCTAAACTTCTAGCCTTGCTACCTTTCCATCTGGTCTCCTGGACACACAGTGTGTCTACCTTCCTTGTCTGCATCATGTCAACCAACTCTCTACCTTTTCCTGTCATAGTTCCAACATTCAACGTCCCTACTCTCAGTCCTATACTCTTGGCGTTCCTCTTTTCTCTCTTCCTACGGACACACTTTCCTCCTCTCCTTTTTCGACCAACAGTAGTCCAATTTCCACCGGCACCCTGTAGGTCAACAGCGCCGATGGCGGTCGTTGTTAACCCGGGCCTCGACCGATGCGGTATGGAAATCATACGTTTGATTCGCATGTTTGATTTGGCAAAAGTTTTACGTTGGATGCCCTTCCTGACACAACCCTGTGTATTTATCCGGGCCTGGGACTGGCACAATAAGACACTGGCTTGTGTCCTCTTGCTACATGCCGAAAGAATACCACGTAGAAAGGATTCTGGCTATGATGAGTTAAGGCTTTTGGCATTTGCAATAAAGGATAGGATTCAGTAGGAATAAATGGAATATTTTCGTAGTCATGGCATCCAAAACCTGTTTACAAGCTTCTGATACATGAATGAAAATACAGCCCATAGCATCCATTTTTGCAGAGCTGCTGGAGATGTGAATTTCTCTTGGAGAGTAATAAAGGCTACATCTACATCTATGTCTATGTATATCTATGTATGCATGTCGTGCAATGAACATCCCTGCCATGAGTAGTCTGTTTGTTTATTCAAGCACATTTTTACATGAGCCATGAGAGCGGCGTCCGGCATTGGTGTGATTCCCGGTCTACCCCTTGATATCAAGGTGGCCACGCTGGAGCTAAGATGAACGTCAAGCGGCCAGCGAGGAAGCGGAGGTTCAAGCCTTCGGGACCTTCTATTGTCATGGAAAACGTGAATTCACTATCGTGCGAGATGGCTGGCATGAACGTCAAGACTTTAAAATGGAATAGCTAAGAGGTAGCGTCCCAGAGGAGCTAGCTGACTTCAGTACAGTCAGAGTGGCCAGGAACACAAGAGCCTGTGGAAAGCACAAAGGAGGGGGACTTACACTGTATGTGTGGCATCCTGGCCATGTGGACATGAACATGTCCATCCATCAGCATTTGTTTAACATGGCTTTTCATGATGGGAAAACATCCCATAGCCATGTGTACCCATAGCACATTTTTAGGACATATCGGGCCCATATTATCGGTGGGCCATTATTATCGAGCAACCCTACACATAAGACTTTTTTAAACACGATTAGAGCCCTCTCGACATGAAAAAACACCCCTATAGTCACCTTTACACTCCTACTACAGAATGTAGTAGACACAATAAGAGAAAATAACACATAGAAGACATAGAAAACCTGTTTTTGACCTTCTAAATATGTGTTTTAATATTGTCTAGACATGAAATAACACCCCTATAGTCACCTTTACACGTCTTTGCACAATATAGTAGACATAATAAGAGAAAATAAGACATAGAAAACCTGTTTACCTCCATCAAAATATGCTTTTTTAACCTGATTAGAGCCCTTTAGACATGAAATAAGCCAGGGTGTATTAAAAAAAGCAGACTTAATCTCCAAAAAGTAGCCACTAAAGTTCCAATTGAATATTTCCATGAGTGTTCATGTCTTTATTTGCATATGTTGGTATGGACATCCCCCTTCGTGAATCACCATCTTACAGTGGTGGAGGGGTTTGTGTGCCCTAGTGATCCTAGGAGCTATGTTGTCTGTGGCTATATGCTCCTGGTAGGGTCTCCCAAGGCAAACAGGTCCTGGGTGACGGCCCAGAGTGATTCAGAAGACCTTTATGAACAAACACACGAGGAGAGACCACACCTCACCCGGATGGGTGGTGGTCGAGGCAAAAACTCGGGTGTGGGAGGAGTTTGGTGAGGCCATGGAACACGACTTTCGGTCGGCCGTGAAGAGGTTCTGGCAAACCGTCCGGCGCCTCAGAAAGGGGAAGCTGTGCTCGGTCCACACTGTTTTCAGTGGGGACGGGGGCCTGCTGACCTCGACTGAGGATATAGTCGGGCGGTGGAAGGAATACTTTGAGGCCCTTCTCAATCCCAGTAACATACCTTCCATAGAGAAAGCAGAGGCTGAGGACACAACGCGGACAGTTCCATCACCGTGGCTGAGGTGTCTGGGGTAGTCAAAAGGCTCCCCAGTGGCAAAGCTCCGGGGGTGGACGAGTTTCGCTCTGAATTCCTCAAGGCTCTGGATGTTGAGGGACTGTCTTGTCTGACACGTTTCTTCAACATTGCGTGGAAGTCGGGAACAGTACCTCTGGATTGGCAGACAGGGGTGGTGGTCCCCCTTTTCAAGAAGGGTGAGCGTAGGCAGTGTTCCAACTATAGGGGATCACACTCCTCAGCCTCCCTGGGAAAGTCTATTCCAGGGTGCTGGAGAGAAGGGTACGACCGTTAATGGAACCTCGGCTAAAGGAGGTGCAATGTGGTTTTCGTCCTGGTGACGGGACACTGGACCAGCTCTACACCCTTGCAAGGGTACTGGAGGGTACTTGGGAGTTTGCCCAACCGGTCTACATATGCTTTGTGGACTTGGAAAAGGCATTCAACCGTGTCCCTCGCGGTGTCCTGTGGGGGGTGCTCCGAGAGGGGTTGGTGGCGTGCTACTACGTGCCATACAGTCCTTGTACAACCGGAGCAGGAGCCTGGTTGGCAATTCCAGCAGTAAGTCAAGCCTGTTTCCGGTGAACTTTGGCCTCCGCCAAAGCTGCCCTTTGCCACTGATTGTATTCATAATTTTTATGGACAGAATTTCTAGTCGCACCCAAGGTGTGGGAGCCCAGTTCGGCGGCCTAAGATCTTGTCTCTGCTTTTTGCAGACGATGTGGTCCTGATGGCCTCATCGGGCTGTGACCTACAGCGTTTACTGGGATGGTTAGCATCTGAGTGTGAAGCTTCTGGGATGAGACTCAGCACCTCCAAATCTGAGGCCAAGGTTCCTCGTCGGAAAAGGGTGGATTGTTCCCTCCGGGTTGGGAATGAGGTCCTGCCCCAGGTGGAGGAGTATCTCGGAGTCTTGTTTACAAGTGAAGGAAGGTTGGCGCGTGAGATCGATGGGCGGATCGGCACAACGTCTACAGTAATGCGGTCGCTGTGCCGGACCGTCGTGGTGAAGAGAGCTGAGCCAGAACTGTTCGATCTATGTTCCCACCCTCACCTATGGTCATGAGCTTTGGGTCGTGACCGAAAGAACGAGATCGCATGGCTTGTATAGTATTATTGCTGTGAGCAGCCTTTTCACATTGCCAGCTGCTTCTGCTGCTACTGAAAACTTTTCTTTGAACGAGAGACTGCCTCACACTTGAGACAACATGTCATGTAACTGCATATCAGTGTTGGAAATATGTTTGATTCTAAACATAACATGCACTGAGAAACCCCACAGCTTTTGCATGTTTAATGCCATTTTGTTTGACGGTCTTTGAACGCTGCACAGACAGACTAGTATACTGTATTTTGACCCTTTTTCATCTTTGTTTTTCTCATGTTTACTCCCAAATGCTGACACTACGTGGGAATCCATCAAGGTAAGATTTGATGTGCTAATGTGCATTCCAGGTGTATTCTTCCAGGCTGGTACTGGTGGATGGTGGCTCTGTATTCCTTTGGTGCTCTTCATTTCATGTTGTTCCTGTCTTACTTTTACACAATACATCATAAATAACATCCATGAGATGGAATTTGGGAAAGAATAAAAGGGAATTATAAAAAAGTCTAAGGGAATGTAGCCTGCTGCTAATGCTGTTTCCATCCATTGTGGTCTTCAGTTGTGCTAAGCTACGGCGCTTGCGTGACAGTCCTTTCTGCAGCAGCCCAGAGTCCGATGTTGTTTAAGAGACAGACTGTCAAGGAGCCACTAGCTGTGCGCCACGCGGTGCATGCGTCTGCAATCCCTTCATGCCAGCATTTGTGGCTGATGCAGCCATAGCTCTCGCTCGTCCAAGCGTGGCTTTATCCTTCACAACCCTGCTAATTCCACATGAAGATCAGCTGAGACCAGAAGCACAACAAGGTAAAGACCACTCAAAAGCCTGCAAAACAGGAAATGGACTTACCAAAATAAGAGCACGAGAAAGGAAATAAAAAGAAAAGCGAGAAAAAGCCAAAGTATAGTCCACGCAAGCGTCACGTGCTCGGAATGCCACAGAAGTCACGTGTGAGAGCAGTGCACCATGACGGCTGATGGACGCCCTTTTTCTTGCAGGAATCAAGTGTCCCGTCTGCTCCAAGTCTGTGGCATCCAATGAAACGGAGCTTCACTTCATCGTGTGTCTGAGCGAGCCTCGACTCTCCTACAACGGTGAGCGACATCTCCCTCCCTCTTTGTCCTTCCGTGCTGCTGCTATCTTCACCTCGTGCAAAAAAGAGCAAAGTGCCGCATATACACTCCTCATCTGCATGTTTACAGCGGTGGCAGGAAGAGACTTGATGGCACTTGGTTTTAAATGTCAACTCAGAATGAGATTGGGAGCTTGGTGAACTTGGTGGCCAGGAGTGTACGAACCGGGCGAAAGCAGCTTTGCACGGAAATGTCAGCATTCCCACTTTCGGCCCGCCACGTCGTTTTTTGTGGCCCGCAAAAGACTGGAAATAACACACAGCAGCAAATTTGACCTAAGAAAAATCATGCTGTCGGCAAACTGGAGTTTTTTTGGGGTGGTGGTGGTTTCCTCCCAAACGACTGTGGTTGGCGTGCAGGGCTGTCACTCCACTGCATCTTAATGACTGTCGCTTTGCACCACAAAGGAGTGAGAGCAGTCTTGGTTGGGACACGCCGCAACCATGCTTGGATTACAGCTGTCCTATCTAGTCCTTGAGCATGAACTGATGAAGGCTGCTTGGATGAGAGGCCAAACGTCTTCTGTGCGGGGATAAGAGGGGGACAAAAAAGACAGAGACAAGGACAACAGCAGCAACAACAATAACAGAAGAACAGAAACAAACAGGACTACATCAGCAAATGTCTGTGACGACTATAAAGACCCTGACAGAAAAGGACAAAATAATATCAATAACCACAATGACAATACTGCATTGTCACAGTCACACATAATAGTAGTCATGAAATGATGAACTATGATAGTGATCACAATGATAATACTGCATTGAAACAGTCACACATAATAGTAGTCATGAAATGATGAACTGTGATAGTGATCACAATGATAATACTACATTGAAACAGTCACACATAATAGTAGTCTCTGAAAATGGAGCTCATCTGATTGAAGCTAGATTTTGCTAAAGCTATTCTTCGTCTTATCTCTTGGTGGAAGCGACCATCTGAGGTGATTAAGGACCCTAGGTAGTTGAAAGACTCGACCTATTGAATTGTTTTGTCATTGCATTTGAGATTGCATCTCGGCGGGGGAGACTCCTTGGAGACAACCATACAAAAAGTCTTTTTGCAGTTTATCTCAAGACCAAGTTCTTGCGAGGCTTGAACAGTCACGTGGATTAGCCTTTGTCGTCCTTCGCTTGAGGCCAGCAAGGCTGATCATCGGCATATCTGATGTTGTTGATGAGCTGTCCATTAAGTGCTAAGCCTCCCTCCACCTCTTCAAGGTGACCAAGGATCTCCTCGCTGTAGAGGTTGAAGAATTCTGGGCTCATTACACAACCTTGCCGTAAAGCAATGCACATCACTGTAAAAACTATTATCATAATTACCATAATGTAATTGTCACTGAGAATGCATGAAAGGAGAGGGGCCCCCCTCCACCACTCAGAGAGTCCCGCCCCAAATAGCCAGGCCGAGCCCCCACCACCAGAAAGCCACCGGGCCCACAGGGGCAGGCAGCACAAAGCTCAGCCCCCCAAAAGCCAGCCCAGAGAGCCCTCCCCCCCGGGAAGACCAGCAAGGGGCCGCAGAAAGGCAATCCCAAACAAAGACAGGGCGCCAACGGGCCGGAGGACAGTCAACCCCCAAGACCGGCGAGAGATCACACCCCACAAAGGCAGACGGGCACCAGGGGCCACACACCAGCAGGCCCAGAGATGCCCCCACAACCGGAAAGAAGCCCGCCCAGGCCGGAAACGCCAGACGTACCCTGCCGGGGACCCAGGGTGCAGCAGAGCTGGGGATCCCGGGGTCCCAGACACACAATCCAGAACCCGAGGCACGGAGAACGCAGAACACCGGGGAGCAGGAAGACCCCAGGCCACCCCATCCCAATGGCAGGACGCCACCAGCAAGGCAGACAGAGGAGCTGGCGAGGAGGAAAGCCAGCAAATGAGCAAACGGGCAAGCAGCCGGGCAAACCACCACACAGCACCAGCCAACACCCGCGGGGCAGCAAATCCCAGAGAGGGAATGCCGCACCCCCAAGCCGCAGGGAGGCCAAGCACCAGAGCCGAGAAGGCGAGACCAGCAGCAGACCAGCCGCCAGACCCCACCAGCCACCGACATGGCCACCAGAGCCGATGGCACACCACCCGCGCACCGGAGCCCCACCCCAACAAGCCCGCAGACAGACTGGGGGAGGCAAAGACGCAGACAACGGCCCAGCAGAGCACAAAGACCAGCGGCGACAAATGCCCAAGCGCCCGGCAGAGCACCAACCCCCCAGCAAGCCTGGCCCCAGGGCACACGGCCGTGTGTGATAAGGTGTGATTGTGTGTATTATGCAATTAAAAATGTAATTCAATAAAAGAGGACGGCTCTGAAGAGCTGGTCTCTGTGTCCCTGAGAGGATGTTTTTGTGTGCATGTATATGATAGTGTGTATGTGGATGATAGCTGACCATGCAATTAAAATTGGGCGACAGCTGCCGCACTGTGGGCCCCTCACCTGCCCAGCTCCCCCAAACCCTAAGTGTCTACTGTGCGATTAAAATTGCTGGGCTTTCTGACATATGGTACACGTGACTTGTATGATCAAATATTGCTATCAGCAGAGATTATACACTGAAAACTAGTGATGGGACGATGATACCTCAAGGAGTGTATTGACACACACACTACACAAACTGTGTCCGCCCAAACTGTGTCCGCCCTGTATCGATACTGTGTTGGTCACCGAATAGTGACCCCTGCAGTAGTAAAATCATTGCAGGTAAAGAAATTCCTTGTTTGTGTAAATGCTAAACTTTGCTAAAGACTTAAAGATTGCGTAAAGAGGACAGCATCCGTGCCTTCAAGATAGGACTAGAAGAACAAAGTTGGGAGAGTGTCTACAGTGCAATAGATGTGGACGAGGCATATGACAGCTTCCTTGGTACTTATATGGAGCTCTACGATAAGAACTGTCCCTGGCAAGAAAAGCCCAAGAAGCAAAAGCGAAACAACCAGCCATGGATGACAAAAGGACTAAAAAACGCCTGTAAGAAGAAGACATCATACAGGACATTCATCATTCAACAGACTAAAGAAGCAGAACAAAATTATAAGACTTACAAAAATAAGCTGACAACTATCTTGAGAGTGTGTAAGAGGGAATATTATAGTCATGTACTTGATAAGAACAAAAATAACATGAGAGCAACTTGGGGCATCTTAAATAGTATTATAAAGAACAACTTTAAGAAAGCAGACTATCCTCCCTATTTCATGGTTGGAAACACTTACAGGAATGACATGAATGCGGTAGCTGAAATGTTTAATGAATATTTTGTAAATATTGGACAAAAACTGGAAGAAGAAATTCCAAAACAAGACACAATTGATGAAGGGAATGATATCATTGATAGGAATCTTAATTCTATGTTTCTCACTGCTGTAACCAAAAAGAAGATCACTGACATTGTTAACCATTTTAAGGCAAAAACATCAACTGATTGTCATGGAATCGAAATGGAAACAATTAAAAGGGTCATCAATGAGATCACAGACCCGTTAACATATATTAGTAACTTATCATTTCAGACTGGAATATTTCCAAGCAAAATGAAAACAGCCAAGGTGGTTCCAATTTTCAAAAAAGGAGACAAACACCAATTTACAAATTATCGGCCAGTTTCCTTGTTACCACAATTCTCTAAAATTGTGGAGAAGCTATTTAATAATAGGTTGGACAAATGTATTAATAAGAATGAATTATTGGCTAGCAGTCAATATGGTTACAGAGCCAACATTTCAACTTCTATGGCACTGATGGAAATCACGGAGGAAATCACTACTGCTATAGACAACAGAAGATGCGCAGCAGCAGTATTCATGGATCTGACAAAAGCTTTCGATACAATTAATCACACTATCTTAATTTCAAAATTAGAAAGGTACGGAATTAGAGGTTCAGTCTTAAATTGGGTTAAAAGCTACCTAGCAAAGAGGAAACAATTTGTAAAGCTAGGAGAATACACATCTGGGAGTTTAAATACCACGTGTGGAGTACCCCAGGGGTCCATACTGGGACCAAAACTGTTTAACTTGTACATTAACGACATTTGTAAAGTAACAAACAACTTAAAATTGGTCTTATTCGCGGATGATACCACCGCTTTCTGTTCTGGTGAAAGCACACAAGAACTCATTAAAAAGGTCAAGGATGAAAAGGTCATATTAAAGTCATGGTTTGACAGGAACAGATTATCTCTGAATTTAAGTAAAACTAAAATAATGCTATTCGGTAATAGTAGAAAGGATACGTACGACCAAATACAAATTAATGGAGTGGATATTGAAAAAGTGGAAGAATATAAATTCCTTGGGGTTGTAATAGATGAAAAAATGAGTTGGAAATCTCATATTAAATATATTCAACAAAAGGTGGCGAGAAATATCTCAATATTGAATAAAGCAAAATATGTTCTTGACCAAAAAACACTCCACACTCTGTACTGTTCCTTAGTATTACCATATCTAACGTATTGTGTAGAGATATGGGAAATAATTACAAAAGCAATCTTCACTCACTCACTGTACTGCAAAAAAGATCTGTGAGGATAGGAGGAAAAGGCTTCTTGAGACGTCATCTGTACTTCTGTGAAGAAGGTGTCGGACGTTTCGCTCCTCATCCGAAGAGCTTCGTCAGCGAACTAATAAGTGCTGGTAGCTTAGGCCTTAAATACAGTAAGAGTGGGCGGAATTGGTGTGCCAACACCCTCCTCCTATTGGTTCCTTACACTAAGCCTGGGCAGAGTAGTGGTATAATCCTATCCTGCTATTAACACCTCCGATAAAAGGGATAAAAGGGTCTCAAGAAGCCCTTTCCTCGATGGACAACTCCTGTACAACTGAGAGCCTACACACATCATCTGTGAGGATAATTCATAATGCCAAGTATAGAGAACATACAAACCCTTTATTTTTAAAATCACAGATATTAAAATTCGCAGATTTAGGACACTTTCAAACCGCTACAATAATGTATAAAGTTAATAACAACTTGTTACCCAAAAACTTCAAACAGTATTTCTCAATCAGAAAGGAGAAATATGATCTTAGAGGAAAATTAAACCTAAAACATTTATATGCGAGAACAACGCTGAAAACCCACAGCATTTCCGTGTGTGGAATTAAATTATGGAACGGATTGAGTAAAGAACTCAAACAAAGTACAGAGATGAGCAAATTCAAAAAACAATACAAGCAGTTGATGTTTGCTAAATACAAGGCAGAAGAGTCCTGATTGTTCTGTCAGGTTTGTTATTTTATTTTTTTTTTATTTTTATAATTTTTTTTTAGTTTTTTTTCTTTGTTTTTTTTTTTTTTAAAGAAAAAAGCTTTGTTCTTTTTTTATTTATTTATTTAGTATTGTCATCATTATTATTATTATTAATGTATATGTGTATATATATATATACATTTTTTTTCTTTTTCTTTTTTTTTGGGGGGAGGGCTATCTTACCGTTATCTATTATGTATTATCCTGACTATCACTGAAAACATGACATGGAATGCAGGAAGTGAACAACATGTACTGTACAAGATGTAGATTGGAAGGGGGGTAGGATTAAATAAGCTTTGCTTCTTCCTACTCCTTTTTGGACATGTGGAACTGTGAAAAAATGATTCATGAGATGTATTCCATTGTAACCTTCATGTTCAAATAAACTAAACCAAACCAAACCAAACCAAAACTGAGTTGGTGTGTAAAATATAGCACAAAAAGTTAATTTATCTGAAAACAATAAAACCTCTTACCAGATCAGAGTAAAAACTAAGGTGGAGCATTGCATTCACTTTTTTAAAAAAATAGACACCCTATCATGATTTCGAGATCAGGATCTCTTGAAATTACCAGATAAAATGAATAAAGCAACTGTAAGGTTCTTTAACTGACTATCATATGTATCACAGGTCATTCACTTGATAAACTGATAAAGTGAGTGCAATGCGCCACAGTAAAAAATAGTATATAACAGTAAACAATGCTCAAAGGAGAAAAAGATTGACCTTGTTTGGCGTCACAAGATCAAAATTATTCCACACTGGGAAAACTTCTTATAATGATCCATAATTACGCAAAACTCCATCCAACAAACCCACGACATGTTGATACAGTTTATTTCCTTATAAACACACTTTGGCACAGCACATCCAAACGATACAAGTCCTGTATCGGTCTCGTGATTCTTTCGTAAAGCAATACACGCACCGATACAGGGTTTCACTCTTGAGCTCTCGGCACAGTGCTGACGCACCAGCATCGCTCGTCCCATCACTACTGAAAACAACTGGGGAGAAAAAATACAACAGAATTTTGAAAAAATAAATCAAAGTGGAATTTGAGGGGAAAAATATAACATGGAATTTGAGGAAAAATCAAATGGAATTTGGGGGGAAAAAATTGGAAAATAAAGCAGAATTCGGGGTGGGAAATGAAACGGAAATTGGTAAAAAAAAAAAAAACAGAATTTGTGGGAAAAAATTCAATGGAATTTGGGAGAAATAAAATGTAATTTTGGAAAAAAAAAATAAAACGGAGTTTGGTGAAAAAATATAACGTAACTTTGAAAACAATATAACAAATTTTTGAAAAAAAATTTTGGGGAAAAATAAAACAGAATTTTGGAAAAAATAAAATGGAATTTGAAAAAAAATAAAACTGAATTTTGAGAAGCAGAATTATATTAATTAAATAAAACTGAATTTTGGCAAAAAAGATAACTGGAATTAAAAAAAATTAAACAAAATTTGAAAAAAAAAAAAGAAAACGCAATTTGGCAAAAAATCAAATGGAGTTGTGGAATAAAATTAAACAGAATTTAGGGAAAAATAAAATGGAATTTAAAAACTTTTATTAAATAAATTTTAGGGAAAAAACTAAATAAATAATAAAACACAATTTGGGAAAAAAAAAAATGAAACAATTCGGAAAAAATAAAACAGAATTTAGAAAAAAATAAAACTTAATTAAAAAAAAAAAAGAATTTGAAAAGAATGAGAGAAATTTGCTACAAATGTTGCTATTCTTCTATCACCTGCTGGGTTCCAACCAGTTGAGCTGGAGGCAGTTGTGCTGAGCAGATGGGTTCGGGTTCCGGCCACAACACACTCGGTGTGTTAGTAGAATATTTTCCAGATGAATGTGAATACCGGTGCTTGAAAATGTACATGAAATGGTTTGCGTGATGCATGAAAACTTGGCCTGTCAATCAATTGCAATATTTAGTAACCTGATTTAGTAAACCAAGCTTACGCACGAAACCTATCAGGAGGTTTGTGAATTTACTAAATCAGGTTATATGAAGCACCATAGCAAAACCAAAGAAAGGCATAAGGGAAAATTCCAGAAACTTCTATTGGAAAATCGACCACAGCTTGTCGTACACACTAAGGATGGGGGGGAATGATGGGGGGGAATCAGACCAATACTAAAGAAAATTGGATCAAAAATCTGTCAGACAGAAGCCTCTCGGAGACAGAGAAGGCAGTATTAACCAAGGGTCTCAACTTCGCAGTGACTCCTAAAACGATACCCACAGTAGACTATATCACAGCAGCTGAATCGGCCATCAGGAACAATAACCTTTCTAGAACAGAGGCAGGGGACCTTCGTCTGAGAATATCGGCCCTTCTCAGTAGTGCTAAACCACCACCGTCCAATATCACGGTAGGTGAGAGGAAAGCATTAGCGGCTCTGCAGAAAGATGAGAGCATCACCATCTTACCAGCTGATAAGGGCAGATGCACAGTGGTTCTCAACACATTGGACTATGAAGAAAAAATAACAAGTCTAATTAGTGATGCCAACACATATGAGCAACTTAAAAGGGACCCATCCAGTAGGTATAAGAAAGAAATCATACACTGTCTCCAAAAGTTTGAGAAGGAAGAACTAATTGACAGACAGATGTATCAAAGGTTATACCCTGGGGAGGCTACACCATGTATCTATGGCCTTCCAAAAATCCACAAGGAAGGGTTTCCCCTCAGACCCATTGTCTGTAGCATTGACTCTACCACATACAATGTAGCTAAATATGTAAAAACAGTCTTATCCCCATTGGTAGGCAACACTGATCATCATACAGAGAACACAAAAGGTTTTGTGGCGAGCGTCAAAGACCTCAGATTGGAGCCAGAGGAAACTTTGGTGTCTTATGATGTGACTTCACTTTTCACATCTGTCCCCATCTCAGCAGCAGTCTCGGTGGTGAGGAAGAGACTGTTCGAGGACTCAACTCTGCATCGGAGAACAAAACTTAGTGCTGACCACATCTGCCAATTATTGGAAATTTGCCTTAACACTACATATTTTCAGTTTAGAGGCAAATTTTACAGACAAATTCATGGTTGTGCTATGGGCTCACCAGTCTCACCCATAGTGGCGAATCTGTACATGGAAGAGATGGAGAAACAGGCTCTCACATCCTTCTCAGTGACAAAACCAAGGCACTGGTTTAGATACGTGGATGACACCTTTGTCATAATCAAAAAACAAGAAATTCAGTCCTTCACAGATCACATCAATGCGGTGGACACCAATATCAAATTTACTCGCGAGGACACTTAAGAGAACCAACTAGCCTTCTTAGACTGCAAGGTAATTATAGGAGAGGACAGACAGCTACTTCCAGAGGTCTTTAGAAAGGCCACACATACTGACCAATACCTGCTTTTTGAATCAAACCATCCACTAAAACATCAACTAGGGGTTATTAGGACCCTCCAACATAGAGCGGATCAAATACCAACTAGTGCTGAGGGAAAGAAAAAGGAGACACAACATGTCCAGAGAGCGCTCTCAACCTGTGGGTACCCGCGGTGGGCTTTTAACAAATGTCAAAAGAAGAGAGTAGGGAAAGAAACCCAAAAGCCCACAGAAGCAAAAAGGAGAGGAGTGGTAGTCCCTTATGTAGCGGAAAACTCCAGAGGATCTTATGGCAACACAGAATTCCTACCTATTTCAAACCAGTAAATACCCTGAGACAAAAATTAGTGCATCCTAAAGACAAGGCTCCAAACCAAAAACAGAGCAATGTGGTCTATTCCATCCACTGTCAAGATGAGGAATGCAAAGAGCACTACATTGGGGAAACTAAGCAAATGCTCCAAAAAAGGCTTTATCAACATCGCAGGGACAATTCTAGTGGTCCTCAATCAGCAGTACATCTACACCTTAAAGCAACCAATCACTCTTTTGAGGACAGCGAGGTAAAGATTTTGGCCAAAGAAAACAGATGGTTTGAAAGAGGAGTAAAGGAAGCTATTTTTGTCAAACAACAGAAGCCATCATTGAATCGGAATGGTGGTTTGAGGTTTAATTTGGACCCTGTGTTCAGCAGGTTACTGAGACCGAAACCCACAGCTCTTAGTCTTGCAAATGAGGTGGAGCCAGGGCCAAGCCAGAACAATAGATGCTAACGAGCCAGTATCAGAGTCGTTCATACCCAACTGAGGGAGCGACACTTCCCTTTTAACGGAGGTGTTAATAGCAGGATAGGATTATACCACTACTCCGCCCAGGCTTAGTGTAAGGAACCAATAGGAGGAGGGTGTTGGCACACCAATTCCGCCCACTCTTACTGTATTTAAGGCCTAGGCTAGCAGCACTTATTAGTTTGCTGACGAAGCTCTTCGGATGAGGAGCGAAACGTCCGACACCTTCTTCACAGAAGTACAGATGACGTCTCAAGAAGCCTTTTCCTCGATGGACAACTCCTGTACGACTGAGAGCCTACACAGACGTCTATCTAGAATAAGTAGTATCCACTGCTGCCTTTGCTCAGTGTTGGCGGGGCTGGGCAGGCGCTGATCAAATGAGCTCGTGGTCACCCTGATGAAATGAATGAATGAATGAATGTTTTGCCTTCTTCTCCAGTCTCTAACAGGAATGTTTTCCAGTGAGGAAAGATGCCTGTCATTGTTATTTCCGTGTGCTTTTGGTGTCAAATGAGCAGGATTGGACGCCGTACTGGTAAAAGGATGCAATAAATCACCTTGAATTGAATGTGAATATGAAGAACTTAAAAACAAAACAATGTGTAGGGATGTGCTCTGCAGGGTGATGGCCGTGTTTTCAGGCTATGTGTGAACAAAAGACCACGTGGAAGATGGAGGGACAGCAGGGGAATGGCAGGAAGTGGCCACATGCACACAGGCCACTTTGCCATTGTTTGCTGTTGTTGCAATGTGGGAGAATATGAAGATGTTGACGTGTTTGTGTGTGTGTGTGCTTGCCACCTCAGATGATGTGCTGCCGAGGGACGCTGGGGAGTGTGTGATCTGTCTGGAGGAACTGCAGCAAGGAGATGCCGTAGCCAGACTTCCGTGCCTCTGTGTCTACCACAAAAGGTCGTGCACACGTGCACAGTGCTTGCTATGTCGCCCATCAAGAAGACATGAGTAGAGTTCCCCCAGCCTGAATGTCATAAATGTCTGCATATTTCATGAAATTCATGACTGCATACCTTCCTTGGGCGTCACAGCACGCCCTCATGTTGAACACCATGACTCCCTACACTGCTGTGACCTTCACAACTCTTTATCTTGCCACCACTACAGCTTTTCATGTTGATATAATGCACAGTCCTCCCTCACTATATCACGGTTCCCATATCACTCCCTCACATGCCATGGCCAAGATCGAGTGTGGAAAAAAAGGTTCCCCTCATTCCGTGTGGAAGTGGTAAGCTTTTGGCTTCTTTGTCCTTCATACCCTCTCCATTTGAAACACGTTCTTAACTTTAGAATAAGCACACTGGAGAGGCTAACTAGTTAGTTGGCTAGCTTGCTATGCTTACTTGCAGCAGCTGTCTTTTGTCCCTCCAGTGATCCCGTAGCCCACACAATGTGATGTAAACAAAGAATAAGGCATGTGAAAGTGACCACAGGGGTGTTATTTCATGTCTAGAGGGCTCTAATAATGTTAAAAAGTGTATTTAGAAGGTGGTAAACAGGTTTTCTGTCTTTTCTTATTATGTCTACTATATTATATATATATATATATATATATATATATACATATACAGTGTATATATATATATATATATATATATTATATTATATTACACTCCAGTAGTGAATAGACAACCCCCTGTGAAGAGGCCTGTGAAGCAGTGGTCTGAGGAGAGCAGTGCTAGGCTCAGAGACTGCTTCCAGACAACAGACTGGGAAGCGCTCTGTAGTCCCCATGGCAGTGACGTTGACATGACTCACTGCATCACAGACTATATAAACTTCTGTGTGGAGAACACTGTGCCCTCCAAGTTGGTACGGTGTTTTCCCAACAACAAACCCTGGGTGACCTCTAAGATTAAGGCCCTGCTGAATAAGAAGAGGGTCTTCAACTCGGGGGACAAGGAGGAGCTGCGCAGAGTCCAGAGGGAACTCCGGCATAAGATCAGGAAGGAGAGGGACTGCTACAGGAGGAAACTGGAGAAGCGGCTGGAGCAGAATAATGCCAGGGAAGACTGGAGAGGCCAGCAGACCATCACAGGCCATGGTAAAAGAGTAGGGAGAGACCAAGCCAGTGGGGACAAGATCTGGGCAGATGAACTCAATCTGTTTTTCAACAGATTTGAGTCTGCCCCCCCCCCCTCCTTCCCCTACCCACTCACCACTCTTCACCCCCACATCCCCATCCCAGCCATTCTCTACCCCCCTCTCCATAACTGATGATCAGGTGAGGAGTCAGCTGAAGAAGATCAAGGCAAGGAAGAGCCCCAGGACCGGACGGCATCAGCCCTAGAATCCTCAAGGACTGTGCTGACCAGCTCTGTGGAGTTCTCAGGCACTTGTTCAATCTCAGCCTGAGCCTGGAGAAAGTCTCGGCCCTGTGGAAGACCTCCTGTGTGGTCCCGATACCAAAGACACCGCGTCCCAAGGAGCCTAACCACTTCAGGCCTGTTGTCTTGACCTCTCACCTGATGAAGACCATGGAGAGGATTATCCTGCAGCACCTGCAACCCCTGGTGGGCACTCAGCTGGACCCCCTGCAGTTTGCTTACCGGCCTGGGATCGGAGTAGACGACGCAGTGATCTACCTGCTGCACAGATCACTGCTACACCTGGAGGACAGCGGGAACGCTGTGAGAGTCATGTTTTTTTACTTCTCCAGTGCCTTTAACACCATTCAGCAGTCACTACTCAGACTGAAGATGGAGAGGGTGGGAGTAGACCAACACCTGACTGCATGGGTTATAGACTACCTCACCAACAGACCACAGTATGTGAGGCTCCGTCACTGTGTGTCTGACATGGTACTACTCTGCAGCACAGGTGCCCCTCAGGGTACGGTGCTCTCCCCTTTCCTGTTCACCCTCTACACCTCGGACTTCACACACAACTCCACACAGTGTCACATCCAGAAGTTCTCCGACGACACAGCCATCGTTGGTTGTGTTTCAGAGGGGAATGATCTGGAATACAGGACGGTCATCAGGGACTTTGTCAGCTGGAGTGAGCTTAACCAGCTACAACACCAGCAAGACAAAGGAGATGATCATTTTCCAGAGGAAAACATCTCATTTCACACCGGTGAACATCCAGGGAGCGGACATAGAGTTGGTAGACAGCTACAAATTTCTGGGTGTTCACCTTAACAACAAACTGGACTGGTCCGTCAACACCCACGCCCTCTACAAGAAGGGCCAGAGTCGCCTCCACCTGCTGAGGAGACTGAGGTCCTTTGGTGTGTGCAGGACTCTTTTACGGACCTTTTATGACACTGTGGTGGCCTCAGCCATCTTCTATGCTGCTGGAGAGGGAGCAGCACGGACAGGGACAGGAGCAGGATCAATAGACTGATCAGGAGAGCGAGCTCTGTCCTGGACGGTCCTCTGGACTCCGTGGAGGAAGTGGGGGAGAGAAGGATGTTGGCTAAGCTGACATCCATCATGGACAACACCTCTCACCCGCTACATGACACTGTGGGTTCCCTTAGCAGCTCCTTCAGCAGCAGACTGTTACACCCACGGTGTAAGAAGAAGAGGTTCCGCAGGTTTTTCATACCGACTGCTGTCAGGCTCTACAACACCTGCACCACCTGAACCATGTTGTAGTCACTATGTATTCTTTACTTGCGTATCCTGCTTGCTGCTGTAACAAGTGAATTTCCCCGCTGTGGGATAAATAAAGTACAAATACAATACAAATACAATCCAAAATATTGGGTGATAGTGTAAAGGTAACTATAGGGGTATTATTTAATGTCTAAAGGGCTCTAATAATGTTAAAAAGTGTATTTAGAAGGTGGTAAACAGGTTTTCTATGTCTTATTTTCTCTTATTATGTCTACTATATTGGGTGATAGGAGTGTAAAGGTGACTATAGGGGTGTTATGTCATGTCTAGAGGGCTCTCTGAGAAGCGGCACATGATGGTGGGCAGCTGACCTTTCTGAAGATGACAGTCCAAAAATGTCAAGGTCAAATATCCACCCAACAAAGCTTCAAAAAAGTGTTAGAACCAAACAGAGCAATCACCCAAAAACCTCAAAAAGTATTTAGTTTCCTGTGAAAATGTGTCATCACTTGAAATATAAATATGAAATTTAGAGTATGATTCCAAGACACGTAGCCAACAACAAAGTCACATCCACTCCTCATCCAAATGTTGAGAGCAGGTGAAACATGTCAAGAATGTACGTTTGACACTGTTGGATCTTAAGGAGGTTTTAAGTAGAGCTTCACATGCCAAAAGAAGAAATGGGAGAGGGACAAAGGACGCTTAGAGCAAGCAAAATGTTGGTAAAAATGTGGATTGAATGTGATTTAGTGTCAGGTATTCACACTGTCCTGATCTCTTGATGGCAAAGGCAAAAAAGCATTCTCTTTTTGGACGTAACATTAGCAAGGCCTCTGTCTCGGAGAGCGCCTTTGCTGCTGAGGTTGAGGTTGTTAAGACGGCCATTTCAACCTTCTCAAAAACATCCTGAGGCTCATGGAACACAAAAGTCAAGCGGGAGACCCACAAAAATTAGCCCGTAGGCAGTCCGTCGAGACACGGGACGTTTCTCGGCCCAAATGAAGGTTGGTACTGGTGCCGAGTGCAGTCCCATAACCTTCAGACGCCGTCTGCCAGAGAAGAAGCAACATCTTCCAAGGCCTGGTCTCCTTCAACGCCACAGAATTACCCTTAAGTCCGAATATTAGGAGAATATTCGCACATCCAGCTCAAGAATTGTGAGCACTGGGACCCCACAGGGGTGTGTGCTGAGTCCGCTCCTCTACACGCTCTTCACCTACGATTGCGTGGCCTCCCAGAACAACACCAGCATCATTAAATTTGCGGATGACACTACAGTCATCGGCCTGATCACTGGTGGTGTTGAAACATCATTCAGAAGAGAGGTGGCGGACCTCATAGCTTGGTGTCGTGATAACAATCTCCTTCTCAATACAGATAAGACTAAAGAGATGATCATCGACCCAAGAACAAGGGAAAAGGAGCCGCATAGACCCCTGTTTATTGATGAGACTGAGGTGGAGAGGGTGAAAACCTTCAAGTTCCTTGGCACACACATCAGCGAGGACCTCACCTGGTCTCACAACACCCAACAAATGATGAAGAAGTCCCAAAGGAGACTGTACTTCCTGAGAAGACTGAGGAAATTTGGCATGTCCACCACAATCCTGAGTTGCTTCTACAGATGCACTATGGAAAGTGTCCTTACCGCCTCCATCACTGTTTGGTACGGTAACTGTACAACACGTGATAGGAAGGCACTCCAGCGGGTGATCAAGACCTCACAGAACATTGTTGGGGCAGCCCTCCCCTCACTGCAAGACATTTATAAAACTAGAGTCCTACGAAGAACACACAACCTCATCAAGGACAGCACACATCCACAACACTCATTATTCACACTCCTACCGTCAGGCAGACGCTACAGGAGTTTGAAGTCCAGGACCACAAGGCTGGCAAACAGCTTTTACCCACAGGCCATCAGGCTTCTCAACGAAGCACTCACACACGCCGCACGCAACACACGCACACACTCATAGCACTTTATTTATTTATTTGTATTATTTATTTGTATTAATGTCTCTTCTGTTGTTGTTGCTTAATTTATTGGTATTTATGTGTTTATGTTTCTTATGTTCTTATTTTTTTCTTGTGTTTTCTTTCTTTTCTTGGGAGAATGAACAGAATAAGAATTTCATTGCATGGTATAACTGCTGTTTTACTATGTATATGACAATAAAACTCTTGAATCTTTAAATAAAGATAAGAATAAAGTTGAAATATCATTTTTAAAAAAACAGCTGTGATTTACAAGAAAAGTCCAAATATTGAGAGAAAAAAGGCACCATTTTACAAGAATAAACTCTTCATATTATGAGGTCATTTTGGCAGCACAAAGTTGAAATATTCAAGAAAAACATCTTGGTCAAAGTCATCACATGAGAAACTAATGATATTCATTTGGAAAATTAGGTTGGGCAAAAAGTTAGAATATGATGCAAATAAAGTCAAAGTACTACAAAAGGAAATAATTTAAAAAGTTGAAACCTTTGGAAAATGAAGAAAAACCAACAGCAGCAAAAATGGTGAAGAAGAGCAGTCATTTTACAAGAATAACATGAAAATATTCCAAGAAAGAAGTTGTGCTCTACCAGAAAAAAGTGGTAACTTGACCAGAATCAGGCTGTAATGTTGGTGAGGGAAGACAATGTCACTTTAGTAGCATAAAGCTAAAATACACACCTGAGCAAAATCTTAAGACCAGTTGGAAAATGGCTAGCATTAGCATGTTGCACATTTGGATCTTAATGAGGTTTTAAGTAGAGCTACAATATGAAAAAGCAAGAAGGGGGGGTGAGACAAAAAGCATTTGGAAAAAAAACTGAAATAGGCTGTTTATCAGCTGATCAAAAGTTTAAGACCACAGGCTATAAAAGCCCAAATGTGCTCCAAATGTTGATGTAGTGTCATCATTCCCCCTGTCATGCCCTCCTGATGCTAAAGCTAAGAAGCTTTCTCTTTTTCAACGTTGTGGGATTGTAGAGCTGCATAAGCAAGGCCTCTCGCAGCGTGCCATGGCTGCTGAGGTTGGGAGCAGGAAATCAGTCATTCTACGTTTTGGGAAGATCCTGAGCATTATGGAAGAAAAAAGTCACACCTGCGCTGAGCCGGAGGATCCCATTGGCTGTCCATCAAGACACTGGGCGGTCTTCCACCCACATTAAGGCTTTCCTGGTGTCGATCAGTTCCAGACAGTTGATGCCCTTCGTGAAGCCATTTTTACCACTTGGAGCAATGTTCCCACTAACCTCCTGGAAACACTGGCATCAAGCATGCCCAAAGCCATCTTGGAAGTGATGAACAAAAAACGGTGGAGCTCCTCATTACTGAGTCCTACTGACAACATTTTTGGTTATTTTTTGAGCGATGGTCTTAAACTTTTGATCAACAGTCTATTTCAGTTTAATTGTTGTTTTCAATCAATGAATAAATAATAAATCATATAATAAATCAATGAATAAATTCAATAAAGTGCTTCTTGTTTTTGCATATTGTAGCTCTACTTAAAACCTCATTAAGATCCAAATGTGAAAAATGATCATTCTAGACACTTTTCAACTGCTATTAACATTTTGATCAGGAGAGTATTGAAGGAAAATGCTCTTCACAGGCCTCATCTCCTGAGGAAAAAATGCACAAGAGTAAATTTAAAATGGCTGGAATTAAAAAAAAAAACCCAGCAGAAATGCAAACAAAAAGCTGAGATTTTATGGGAAAAGTCCAAATATTGAGAGAAATAAAGATGTATTCTCATGACAAAAAGTGTTGACAAGAATAAAACATGTTCCAGCTGATGAGTACATTTAGCCACAAAGGTCAACCATTGATGTTCTACTTTGTCTGTGCAGCTGTATAGACTCCTGGTTCGAGATCAACCGGTCCTGCCCTGAACATCCTTCTGACTGAGCGCAGGCCCGCCAATGATGCCGCTGAAGGTGAAGGTGCCGTGTACAGCCGACCCCCACATGTTGTCAACTGGGCATTTGCGTCACAGCAAATTTGTGGTCAAAAAATGTTGTTGCATTTGTGGGAAAAGACACCCTTTTATGCTTTTTTTGTCCTCCAAAAAGAGGCCATAAACCACAGGAAGCACATTTGTGGTGCTAAAGGCTACGCCATGATCATTTTTTGAGTGCACTGGTGATACTGGAAATGTGTCTCATTTTGACGTTAAACATGGATTATGCTTTTATACATTTAGCTTGACAGCTTCCTTCCATATCGTGAAGCTCTGCAACCGTGAACAATGTGCCACAAAACGTCGTGATAAGAAATGTTGCATTGCGAAATACCAGGAGGTGAGGTCGTAACCAGGAAACGTCACAACCACAAAACGTCAGCATGAAAGGTTGTAATTCGGAAGAGAGGAGTGTGTATTTTGTATTTGAGAGTCTCTCGGTGTGTCCAGGACACAGCGGTGGTCCTGCTGTGGGCGCGTGGACATGAGCGCCAGCAAAAGAGCAGCAGACACCCTCTTACCCTTCTTGTGTGTACCTGGCAGTCCTCCCTTTACCTGCCACAAGCTGTGTGGCATAATGCACATGACACCTCTTTGGGTTGCTTGGTTCTTTTTGGACTTCTCATGTGCTTCCTGGTGAAAGTATGCGCATCTTCATGCATCCCGCGCCGCGCCACGACGACAACGACGCCACACCCTCGAGTAGCTCAGACCGACCGGAGACGCCATCCGCCTGGATGCAAACACAGACTGGAAGGGGCTTATTTATTAATTTTGTCATTTTTAACAGGATTGGTTGGGTATTACAACCATGTCACATGTTGATCTCGCAAGGAAAAACGTGCGTAACAAAGATCCTGTGGACAATAAATGCTGGAAGACCACATCTGCGTTACAAGAAAACTTTTCTTTTGGAATGCTAATTCATTGATTTCCTAAAAAATAAGCAGCGCATGAAATGATTCATTATTTCACTTCATAAAGATATAATATCAATAAATTCAATGAGGTACTTTTAATGATACTGTACAGTGTGTCCATAAGCTGCAGAGAGACTGTGGACATCCTGTATTGTTTAGTAAGTATAGTGTTCATATTCAATTCCAGATGTTTGGAAATAATTGCATCAAGTGAAGATCCACGATACAAGCAGATACTGCTCATGGTCGTATCAGTCCTATACCAAGTCAATACAGGGATCCTTCAATGATTTCCACAAATTGCCTTTAATTTGTTGATCATGACTGTAATCAGAATGAAACACAGCACAGATATAATTATGTTTAATCAACAGTCATTTGTGAACAATGAAACAATATTCAATAAAATAATACAATTATCCCCTTCTATTGCATACAGTTGGCACACAATATAATATATGCTGCTATTGCTGGCTTTTCTTGTATATATATGTAAATATATATGTGTGTGTATATATACAGTATGTATATATACTGGTCAAAAAAATTAAAGGAACACTTCAAAAACACATCAGATCTAAACGAGGGGGAAAATGATGTTGAATATGTTTCCTGATAATAAGTGGGTGATGTATTAGTAACAAAATGATGCCACATCATTTGATAGAAATGAAAATGATCACCCTATAGAGGGGGGAAATCAAAGACACCCCAAAAATTAAAGTGAAAAAATGATGCAGCACACTGGTCCATTTGGCTAAAATGTCATTGTAGCAACTCAAAATGATTCTCAGTAGTTTGTGTGGCCCCCACGTGCTTGTACGCATGCCTGACAACGTGGGGGCATGCTCCTAATGAGACTACGGATGGTGTCCTGGGGGATCTCCTCCCAGATCTGGACCAGGGCATCAATGAGCTCCTGGACAGTCTGAGGAGCAACCTGGCGGTGCCGGATGGACCTAAACATAATGTCCCAGAGGTGTTCTATTGGGTTTAGGTCAGGTGAACATGGGGGCCAGTCAATGGTATCAATTCCTTCATCCTCCAGGAACTACCTGCATACACTAGCCACATGATGTCGGGCATTGTCGTGGACCAGGAGGGACCCAGGTCCCACTGCACCAGCGTAGGTTCTGACAATGGGTCCAAGGATTTCATCCCGATACCTAATAGCAGTCAGGGTGCCGTTATCTAACCTGTAGAGGTCTGTGCGTCCTTCCAGGGATATGCCTCCCCAGACCATCACTGACCCACCACCAAAGCGGTCATGCTGAATGATGTTGCAGGCAGCATAACATTCTCCACGGCATCTCCAGACCCTTTCACGTCTGTCGCATGGTCGCTCAGGTTGAACTTGCTCTCATCAGGGAAGAGCACAGGGCACCAGTGGTGTAGTTGCCAATTCTGGTGGTCTATGGCAAATGCCAATCCAGCTCTACGGTGCTGGGCAGTGAGCACAGGGCCCACTACAGGACGTCGGGCCCTCAGGCCACCCTCATGGAGCCTGTTTCTGATTGTTTGGTCAGAAACATTCACACCAGTGGCCTGCTGGAGGTCATTTTGTAGGGCTCTGGCAGTGCTCATCCTGTTCCTCCTTGCACAAAGAGCAGATACCGATCCTGCTGAGGGTTGAAGGACCTTCTACGGCCCTGTCCAGCTCTCCTGGAGTAACTACCTGTCTCCTGGAATCTCCTCCATGCGTCCAGGTACCACAGTGATGCCCTGGTCCAGATCTGGAATGAGATCCCCCAGGACACCATCCGTAGTCTCATTAGGAGCATGCCCCCACGTTGTCAGGCATGCGTACAAGCACGTGGGGGCCACACAAACTACTGAGAATCATTTTGAGTTGCTACAATGACATTTTAGCTAAATGGACCAGTCTGCTGCATCATTTTTTCACTTTAATTTTTGGGGTGTCTTTGATTTCCCCCCTCTATAGGGTGATCATTTTCATTTCTATCAAATGATGTGGCATCATTTTGTTACTAATACATTACCCACTTATTATCAGAAAAGACATTCAAGATATTTTTTCCCCCAGTTTAGATCTGATGTGTTTTCGAAGTGTTCCTCTAATTTTTTTAGCAGTATATATATATATGTGTGTGTGTGTGTGAGTGTGTATGTGTGTGTGTGTGTGTGTATATATGTATACATATATATATATGTGTGCGTGTATATGTATATGTACATATACAGCCAAACCTGTCTTAGCGGCCACCTTTATAGAACGGCCACCTGCCTATAGCAGCCACTGAAAAATCCTTCCTTCCTGCTTGCCCACAAGCCAAAGGTTAAACAAGCCCCACTACATAGCTGTACAGGCAATGCCTGTGACAAGTGACACCGTTTATTTCCTGGTGTGCACTGGTCAATACTGTAATGCCGCTTGTTGTGGGGAAGGAGAGACTCACGTCACCGATGCACTTTAATGGCTTTATTAACAGCGGAGAACACTGCAGGACTTTACATCCACGCAGGAAGGAGAGACGATGCTGAGAGATGTGTGTGTGTTCTGAGCCGCGTTCAATAAATAAAGTTGGCAGAAGCAACAGGAGAAGTTTCCTTCTTTGCTTCGGAGCTGAATAACACTGACAAGTTAACAGACTAGTAGCGAACGAAAAAGAAGATGGCTTTTTTTGTGTTGAATACAGAAGATGAGGACTTTGATGAATTTGTGGATGAGGATTGATGAAAAATAACGTGAGTACATTCTAAAATACTTCAGTTAAGTACAACCGAACTCAGTTTTGCTCCCGCTGCCGCATGCATGCTAGCGTATGTTTTTTTTTATTGTAGCGTCGCTGGGAGCACGTCCTGTTCCCAGCCTACTTTGCGGTAATGTTTTGGTGCAAATGTTCTTAAAGTTACATGTTTGACCAGGAAATAGCAAGCTCAAAAGAAGATGGCTTTTTTATGTGGAACAACTGACAGTTTGTGTGGATCTTGTGAATGATTGTGACTGAGCTACGACTCAGTAATTAAAGTCTACACACGACGCCTTCATTGATTGAAAAACTAAACTTTTTCGTGCATTAAGCTTCTACTTGAGTTGGTAATTTGGCTGCTATATGCAGTCAGATATTGACCAAGGGAGACAAAATGGGTGGCCGCTGGCCGCGTTGGACAGGTGACTGCTATACACAGGGTCTATAACATGTACATTTGCTGGGGTGGATTTTTCAGTGGCTGCTATAGCCTATAGGCAGGTGGCCGTTCTATAAAGGTGGCCGCTAAGACAGGTTTGACTGTATATATGTGTGTGTGTGTATATATATATATATATATATATATATATATATATATACAGTATATATATATTTATATATATATATATATATATGTATGTTAGTGTGTATATATTTAACGATTGCCAGCTTGTCCCAGTGTAACGGATGCCAGCCTGTGAGGCTGTGCAAGTGTACGTTGGTACACCTCACTCCCTCTGCCTTAAGAGCTGCGCTGAACACGCGGTCGACAGTCCGGGCCGTGTGGTCAGTGCTCTCGCCTCCCATTGCGAAGGTCCTGTGTTCAATCCCCGTTGCGGGCAGTGCGAAACATGCCGGGTTATAGGTATACAGTCCCCAACCAACGAACACCATTGGCTCCAGACGACCGTTCGGTTGTAGGTACTACATGTACGTGTATACATATACAGTATATGTGTATGTATGTAAATATGAATTTGGATGCAGTAGTAATATTAAACCAGGATAATTAATGACAAAAACAGTAATAAAAGTGATATAATAATACGTAATGATAAATGTTATTTACCTTTGAAGAGGAGTGGTCGAGTATACGTCGTGGAGGAGGAGGAGATATTGAAAAACGGACAAATCATCATGGTGGTTAGACTCTTCTGAAAGAGGTAGTGTTCTGTGGGTGGTGTAGAATTAAGCAGGCCTATTAACTCTTCATAAACTTTAATCACACGCTCTGTCCAGGTTGTATCATGCAGCTACAACTTAGCTTTTCTTCACATCTCACGTCTACTATATACATACAGATCCTTTCCAAAAAATTAGAATGTCATGGAAAAGTTGTTTAATTTCCATAATTCCATTCAAAAAGTTAAACTTTCATAGATTATAGATTCAAGGCCCACAATTTAAACAATTTCAAGTGTTTATTTGTTTATTTTTACGTAATTTGGGCTTCCAGCTCATAAAACCCACGAAAATAGGAATTCCAAAAATTAGAATACTGTGAAGAAATCACCATTTACTTCTCAGTTTTTGCAGGAAAAAAAAAAGAAAGAAATTAGGATCACATCAAATCAATCAAAATATGGTACTTTCAAAACGATATGTCAATCTTCAATACTTGGTTGGGAATCCCTTTGCCTTAATCACTGCCTCGATGCCACGTGGCATTGAAGCAATCAGCCTGTGGCATTGCCTGGGAGTTATGGAAGCCCAGATTTCCTTGATGCTTGCTGTCAGCTCTTCTTTGTTGTTGGGTCTGGTGCCCCTCATTTTCCTCTTGAGAATACCCCATAGATTCTCAATGGGGTTTAGGTCCGGTGAGTTGGCTGGCCAGTCAAGCACTGTGATGGCATGGGCATCAAACCAGGTTTTGGTGCTTCTGGCAGTATGGGCAGGGGCCAGGTCCTGCTGGAAGATGAAATCTGCATCTCCATACAGATCCTCAGCAGAAGGAATCATGAAGTCCTCTAAAACATGCTGGTATACTGTTGCGGTGACCTTGGATTTAAGAAAGCAGAGTTTACCAACACCTGCACCGGACATTGCACCCCAAATCATGACGGACTGTGGATATTTCACACTGGACCTCAGGCAGATTGGGTTCTGTTCCTCACCCGTCTTCCTCCAAACCCTTGGACCTTGATTCCCAAATGAAAGACACACTTCACATCGGGAAAGAGGACCTTGGACCACTGGCCAACAGTCTAGTCCTTCTTCTCCTTGGCCCAGTGGAGACGCTTCCTACGTTGGCTCAGGTTCAGAAGTGGCTTGACCCGAGGAACCCGACAGTGGTAGCCCATCTCCCGGATGCGTCTGAATGTGGTGGTTTTTGAAGCTGTGACTCCCGCCTCATTCCACTCTTTCTGGATCTCTGCAAGATTCTTGAATCTTCCCTGTTTGATAATCCGCTGAAGTCCACGGTCATCTCTTTTGCTGGCGCATCTTCTCCTGCCACATTTTGCCCTTCCTCTAGACTTTCCATTGATATGCTTGGAAACAGCACTCTGTGAACAACCAGCCTCCTTAGCTATGAACTTTTGTGGCTTACCCATCCTATGGAGGGTATCAATGATGGTCTTCTGGCCAGTTGTCATGTCTGCAGTCTTCCCCATATTGAACCCAACTGAGACAACTGAACCAAACTGAAGCAATTTAATGACACCTGGGGAAGCCTGTGCAGGTGATTTGACTTTAGTAGATGATTAGTGTGTGACACTCAGTTTAAAACATTCATGCCCTGCAAAATTTGGGCTGATTTCTTCACAGTATTCTAATTTTTGGAATTCCTGTTTTCGTGGGTTTAATGAGCTGGAAGCCCAAATTATATAAAAATAAACAAATAAATACTTGAAATCACTTAAATTGTGGGCCCTGAATCTATAATCTATGAAAGTCTACATACATACATACATATATATACAGTACCTGTATGTGTGTGAGTGTGTGACGGTCCACAACTCGATGTGGGGGAATGCAGCTCCACAATGCTGTCACTTGAATGCATCACATCCAGTCAGGTGGATTATGGACTTCTTTTAATGGCAGTGTGTCCTGCAACAACAGTTTTACAGAGGAATGACAGGTGAGCGACGACTTTGGTCACGGGATAATCTACATTGCACGTGGGTTTTCTCCGGGTACTCCGGCTTCCTCCCACATTCCAAAAAAACATGCAGGTGAGGTTAATTGGCGACTCTAAATTGTCCATAGGTATGAATGTGAGTGTGAATGGTTGTTTGTCTATATGTGCCCTGCCATTGGCTGGAGACCAGTCCAGGGTGTACCCCGCCTGTCGCCCGAAGTCAGCTGGGATAGGCTCCAGCATGCCCCCGCGACCCTAATGAGGAAGAAGCGGTATAGAAAATGGATGGATGGAGGATTCCAAGTTAGTTCAACAAAGAAACTGCATTAAAGTCTATAAAACTTCACTCAAAAGTGCAGACTTCATTCCAATTAGTGAACACTATCAAATGCACATTACATTGTCCATCACAAAATATAAACACACAGTAAACATTACATCACCAAATGTCCCGGACGGTGCAAAAAGGTGACTCAGCATGTCTCATTTCTAACAGTTCTGAGGACTTCCTGCAGCAACTTGCACATGCCACTATTCACCAGTAACAGGCGCTGTTGCAACACTTCTGCCATAATTTATCACCGCACATCGACACTTCGTTACATATAAATATATATTTATAAATGTATATATTATTTCTTTAAGGGAAAGACTACTCTTGGCACCCCTTAAACAATATATTAATTTAATAGACAATGAAACAAGAAAAGGGCACATTTCACACAGCAACCGAGATGGAATCGATTGCTTTGGTCTGCAAGGAACAGCTCTCTCATTGGTCCGTAGTAGTTGCGGCGCCAAGAAAGCAGGAAGTAATCGTTGTAAACACGGACGAACTGTAGAACTGTACGGCGTTTCTTTTACTTTGGTTGTTTGACAAGATGGATACACAGTCCTATCTTCCCGTAAAACCCGGCGTCTGCATGGAAGAACATTTCTTCTCCCTAGACGACATTTTGCTCTCGCATGAGCGACTTCCTATCCGGACAGACGTGACTTTTCCCAGGCTTGGATTTATGGACAAGTCGAGGGACTCGTCGGACATTGTGGAGGTACGTGACCATGCAACCAAGTCGTATGGAAGCATATAACCCAATACGCCATCATAATTCAATGAATACTGCACCATAACTCCGTGGCGGTGATGGCATCTTTTGGTCTTCGCTTGCTTGTGTGATCCTTTTGTGGAACACCCAAATAGAAGACTAATCATTAATCTTATTTTCTATGACTATCTATACTTGTATATGTATATACGAGCAGTGCTAGGGCGTTACTGAAGGCGAAGTTAAATATGATCCATGAACCTGGTGGTTGAGGTACTTTGGGTATACACTTTTAACAATAGAATGTCTCCACGTCAGGGCACAAAGATCGAGTTTCCTTTGTGGCTTTCCAAGGGTTTGTATGAGCAGAACAAAGGCATGCTGTCAGTGGAGCTACCAAAGGTTTACAGACAAGGCTGGAGAACGGTGTTCCACGCAGACCCAGCTGTGGTGGATCTGCATAAGCTGGGGCCGTACTACTATGGGCTGGGATCCCAGATGCTGCACTTTGACAGCCCAGAGAACCAGGACATTGCACACATCTTACTTCAGGTGATGAGCACACACAAACACAACACATCTTTACAGGGCCATCATCATCATATTGGCAAGAATGGTGAGATCGTCATGTATCCATCAAAGTCACGCTTATTCTTAGCCTAAATTAATTTCAAGCATTTGTCAATAGATTATTTTCAAGTGCAAACATAACTACATGACTCACGTTTGACAAAGACTGGAGATTTGCTGACTCTCGTGTTAAAAGACTGGAGATTCACTGACTTTCGTGTCAAAAGACTGGAGAGTCACTGACTTGCGTGTTGAAAAAGACTGGAGAGTCACTGACTCATGTGTTGAAAAAGACTGGAGATTCACTGACTCACGTGTCAAAAGACTGGAGATTCACTGACTCGCATGTTGACATAGACTAGGAATTGAATGACTCGTGGATACCACAGTGTGTGGAGTTGATAGAACACAGTCATGTGCATGTGCATGCAAGTTTTCGGGAGGAAAGCAAAGCTGAGTAAGGTTTCCCACTGTTGTGCATTCAGACGTTTATGGGCCGATTCAGGCGCACCATGGACGCTTCGCAGAACGCCTACAAGGAGGACACTTCAGCGCTGGTGGAGCGCCTGGACCGTCTGGAGAAGGTGCTGTTCCACTCAGGTCAGAGAGGCCTCAACAGCTTCCAGAGCTGGGAGAAAGGAGAGGCCTCCCAGCTCACCGCCTCCAGCCTGGTGCTCAACTACCGCAAGAGGAAGATAACGGACCTGTAGTAGGTGCCTAACTGTCCTGCCTTCCCTCTCTGCCAAAATAAATCTGCAAATGATGTGAAAGCTGTAGGGTTTGGGTTTTTGCCATTGGTCTAGTGCCTAGAGGGCTTGACCCGTGTTTTGATTGAGAAGGTTTGCTATGCTCTAATGACCAAAGTTTTCCATTTGGAAGTCAGGAATCCGACTTTATCACGGTCATGTTGTACATCAGTGACCTTCACTGAACATGTGATTCTTCACTGGATTTCAAGTCATTCCAACATCAAACTCTTCAATCAGGTCAGGACATTCAGGCTACCTGTTCTTCACGTGACAAAACCTTTTGCTTTGTGCAAAACTCCCATGTTTTCTCTAAAAATGTATGCCGCCTTTCTCAAAGCATTCCAAAGTCAAAATGCACAAAACAGTCAGGAGTTTGTGGTATATTACTCTACAGTACCTTGCTATCATTAGCATTGTAGCATTTTTACATCAGCAGACACTTAGCGCTTCCATGCTAGATGTTGCATGTTAATATTAGCATGCAGCCTTTTTTTTTTTTCCATTTTCATGAGCATTAACATTGGCAGACTCGTAGCGCTACATGCTAGTTCACAAATATTTTACAAGCAGAAAACAACGTGAAGTCATTATGGGTTTAGTTTATTTGAACATGAAGGTTCCAATGGAATACATCTCATGAATCATTTCAGTTCCACATGTCCAAAAGGAGTAGGAAGAAGCAAAGCTTATTTAATCCTACCCCCCATCCATTCTACATCTATTACAGTACATGTTGTTCACTTCCTGCATTCCATGTCATGTTTTCAGTGATAGTCAGAATAATACATAATAGATAACGGTAAGACCCCCCCAAAAATAATATATATAAATAATAATAATAATCATAGAAATAAATAAATATTTAAAATAAATATGAATAAAGAACATTTTCTTTTTCTTTTTTTTTAAACAAAACAAAAAAAAATAACAAACCTGGCAGAACATCATTGTGATGATGAAGACTCTTCTGCCTTGTATTTAGCAAACATCAACTGCTTGTAAACAATACGTGCTCATCTCTGTACTTTGTTTGACTTTCTTACTCAATCCCTTCCATCATTTCATTCCACATACAGAAATGCTATGGGTTTTCAGCGTAGTTCTCACATATAAATGTTTGAAGTTTAATTTTCCTCTAAGATCATATTTCTCCTCTCTGATAGAGAAATACTGTTTGAGGTTTTTGGGTTACGAGTTGTCATTAACTTCTGCAAATTTTAATATCTGCAATTTTAAAAATAAAGGTTTGTATGTTGTCTATACTTGGTATTATGAATGATCATCACTAATATGTGATATTAAAAATAAAGGTGTGTATGTTGTCTATACTTGGTATTATGAATGATCATCACTAATATGTGATATTAAAAATAAAGGTGTGTATGTTGTCTATACTTGGCATTATGAATGAATACATTATGAGTACAGTGAGTGAGTAAAGATTGCTTTTGTAATTATTTCCCATATCTCCACACAATACATTAAATATGCTAATACTAAGGAACAGTACAGAGTGTGGAGTGTTTTTTGGTCAAGAACATATTTTGCTTTATTCAATATAGAGATATTTCTCGCCACCTTTTGTTGTATATATTTAATATGAGATTTCCAACTCATTTCTTCATCTATTATAACCCCAAGGAATTTATATTCTTCCACTTTTTCAATATCCACTCCATTAATTTGTATTTGGTCGTACGTATCCTTTCTACTATTACCAAATAGCATTATTTTAGTTTTACTTAAGTTCAAGGATAATCTGTTCCTGTCAAACCATGACTTTAATATGACCTTTTCATCCTTGACCTTTTTAATGAGTTCTTGTGTGCTTTCACCAGAACAAAAAGCGGTGGTATCATCTGTGAATAAGACCAATTTTAAGTCCTTTGTTACTTTACAAATGTCGTTGATATACAAATTAAACAGTTTTGGTCCCAGTATGGACCCCTGGGGTACTCCACACGTGGTGTATAAACTCCCAGATGTGTATTCTCCTAGCTTTACAAATTGTTTCCTCTTTGCTATGTAGCTTTTAACCCAATTCAAGACTAATCCTCTAATTCCTTACCTTTCTAATTTTGTAATTAAGATATTGTGATTAATTGTATGGAAGGCTTTTGTCAGATCCAAGAATACAGCTGCTGCGCATCTTCTGTTGTCCATAGCAGTAGTGATTTCCTCCGTGATTTCCATCAGTGCCATAGAAGTTGAAATGTTGGCTCTGTATCCATATTGACTGCTAGCAAATAATTCATTCTTTGTATTTGTATTTTGGATTTGTACTTTCTTTATCCCACAGCAGGGAAATTCACTTGTTACAGCAGCAAGCAAGATACGCAAGTAAAGAATACATATTGACTACAACATGGTTCAGGTTGTGCAGGTGTTGTAGAGCCTGACAGCGGTCGGTATGAAGGACCTGCGGAACCTCTCCTTCTTACACCGTGGGTGTAACAGTCTGCTGCTGAAGAAGCTGCTCAGGGAACCCACAGTGTCATGTAGCGGGTGAGAGGTGTTGTCCATGATGGATGTCAGCTTAGCCAACATCCTTCTCTCCCCCACTTCCTCCACGGAGTCCAGAGGACCGTCCAGGACAGAGTTCGCTCGCCTGATCAGCCTATTGATCCTGCTCCTGTCCCTGTCCGTGCTGCCCCCTCTCCAGCAGCCCACAGCATAGAAGATGGCTGAAGCCACCACAGAGTCATAAAAGGTCCGTAAGAGAGTCCTGCACACACCAAAGGACCTCAGTCTCCTCAGCAGGTGGAGGCGACTCTGGCCCTTCTTGTAGAGGGCGTGGGTGTTGACGGACCTGTCCAGCTTGTTGTTAAGGTGAACACCCAGGAATTTGTAGCTGTCTACCAACACTATGTCCACATGTACTATGTCTAGTACCACAACCGCCGCCGAAACCCGACAAGGATGACACAGTTAATCAGATGACACAACTGAGTGGAAATATAGATAAAGCAACAGCGAGAGACTTGCAGAAGGTTAAACACCGCGCAAAAAAGCAAGAAAGAAGCTTAATGGAAAAGAGTGAGGCTACCATGGCGAAAACCATGGAGGATTTTGGAAAACAGCTGCAGCTACTTGTGGAGAGTTCCAACTCCAGGCAAAGAGTAATTCAAGGTCTGCTAGAGTCTTCCAACGCCATACAAAGAGAAATGCAAGGTATGAGAGAAGAAGTTCAAGGTCAGAGAGCAGGATTGCAAAATGATATGGTGTTATTCAGGAAGGAAATGCAAGGTCTGAGAGTGGAGAATAAAGAATTACAGGAAAGTTATGCTGAGCACCTCCGGTTGTCTCAGGAATCTGTTCTAGATCAACATCTTCCATGTATATGACTGAATCTGGAGTACTTCGACCAGAACTGTTAGAGCCACCGCTTGATGCGCTTCCTCTCCCTCGAGCCTTTGACATTGTTACTGTTGCTTGGCAACGCCGTCAGTTAGCCATTGGCTTGTGGTGTAATGCCTTTGGTAATTAATATTCGTTATAACAGCGAGTTTGTCTCTCACCAGAGTCTCACCAGTCCTCGTGGGCCAGAAAAAGCTGCACAGGATAACTCCAAATGTTATCATTTGCCTTTAACGGCTGTCGGCTCCACCTGATTGTCTGTTTTGGTGAGTTTAGTCCACTCGCAGGTCCGAATTGAGGCAGAAGTTTCAGCACTCACTTGCAAAGTTGTAATCACAAGTTGTGATCACAAACTGTATTCACCAAAGTTGCAAAAAGTTGAAAACTCCGGTAATAGTGGACGGAGCTTTTCCGTGAGCGTCCTTTTCATACAAAAGGAAGTGACGTATTTATAAATGGCAAATGAAATGCATTTCTTTCCAAAATGTGACGAAAAGCGACGCTTGCACCTCAGCTCCACACTCACGGATCCAATAGTAACCCAAATGACTAAAAGAGCCTGAATTCAGACGGCTGATAACCCTCTCACAGCGAGCCGATTTGCAAAAAAAACAGTTATAGTTGACTGAGCGAGCTCGGGTTGTTCAGCCTCGTGACGCAGTCGTGGTACCATGGCTCAGGTCAACGAACACCAGACTGAGGATATTCACTCTGATCCTAGCACAGATGTGAGCCATGTGCCAATAGTTCAAGAAGGAAGAAGCATTTGGAGATGAAATACAGAACTTGCAAAGGACGGAGATGAAGAGCGGTTGCCTTTGTGTTGCTTATCCTTCAGTTAGTGTTTTAAATCTGCTTCTTGATGAGCATAAAGGCTTTTACACCCCACCTCCCCACAGTAAGCATATGGCTGTGAAAAAATGTTTTTGAAACATATGTAATGCTTTACAGCCTTGTCGCTACCACGGAATAATGTTTAGAGGACATTATGGAAACAAGGCATGACTCACACGCCAATCTGACACTATGCCAAAATGTTGTGTTGCTGCTGGATTTTCAGTTATCCAGCGATATTGCAAGTTTGTTTTCTTTTCCAAAAGAGGAAGCTTTAAGACAACAACGGAAGAAGCAAGTGCAGAGAAAGAGAGACAGATGGACGCCCACCTGAAGTTCTGTTCTTTGCAGTGATCATTTATTTCACTGATGGCCGCTATGAAGGAACACCTTTACGCGAAGCATTTGGATTGAAACTACGCAATAAACGCATTTTGAAAAGGCACGCTGTTCCGCTGCAACACAAAACAAGGATGAATGACCACTATGAGAACAGCCCACTTACTTGGATCGCAAGACGGGCGTACCGGTTTCCGACGGCACCGACGGCTCACTTGTGAAGAGAGCTGGGACCACACTCCCTGCGTAAGCCAGCACTTGTCCACACCTGTCTAAATTGACTGGTGACCGTCCGGACGATCCGGAGGAGGACTCAGGGAAGGTCATGTGGTCGGATGGGATGGAAACCTTTTTTAGTCAATCAGACTTTAGTAAGTAAACCCAGCAGGTGCCAACGGGCTGTCATGATTGACTGGACGGTGTTGGTCTTTGTGTTCTTACGGCTTTGCGTCGCATTGCAAAATGTCACACAATGCATGACGACACTAGGTGTTGATTTCATTTACCGCTTGCATTGGCTTTTGCTGCGCAGCAAGGATTTCTTGTGCGCTGAGGACACAAGATCAGCTTAGAGGGAACGTTGATCATGAGAAAAAAAACGGTAGCATTTCTGCTGCTGTTGTTTTGTTTTTTGTATTTTCAAATGATCGATTTTCACATTTTCTTTTCCAATATTATGACTTTATTCCCTTACTATGACGACTTTATTCCCATAAAATTATGATTTTATTCGTTACGGGCGGCGTGTAGCCAGTGGCAGAATCCCAGAATGCAGAGACCCAGAAAGTTGGTGTATAAAAATGTATTAACAAAAAGGTACAAAAAATCCACCAGATAGGACACAACTCAAAACTCCGGGCCTAGCCACGGGAAAAAAACGAACACAAAAAATAACAAAATCGAAAAGCGATGCACACACAATACAGGATAAGTCAAAAAGGAATACCAAAAAGTCACTACTGAAAAACTAGTCGGGAAAAAAGCTAACTAACAAAAATTCACTGTTATACAAACAGAAGCAGGAGGCATGAAAAATACTCACAAAGACACGAGGGGCAAGCTTGACCAGAGAGCAAGGAACACAAGGAGCATGTGTGAATGCGAGGTGACAAACTAGCAATGACCAGAAAACAACAGGTACTAAATAGTCCCAGCATAATTGGAAGCAGATGTGCTTGAGCTCCTCCCCCGGGTCGGCAAATGTGCTGCAAAAGAGGAACACCAGAGGGCAGCAAAGCAGAACATAGCTCATAACTTTATTCCTATCATATGATGACTTTATCCATCCATCCATTTTCTATACCGCTTCTCCTCTTTAGGCCCGCGGGGGCTAGCAGCAGGCTTGGTAGCGGTGGCCTCGTCGCTCTAGCTTTTAGCCTAGCATGCAGGCCGGCTCGCTTGCCTCGTTTACGCCTCGGATGCTTTGCTCGCCGGGTATTCAGCTCACCGGACCCGCAGGCTGCTGCGTTCTCCCGGCGCAGAAGAAAGGCAAAGTCTGAGAGGCTAAATGAAAGTTCATGGTGAACCCTGCCGATGTTCAAAAGTGTCTCCCTGTTGTAATGTACTGCGTGAGTGTGTTGAATGTCCAAAATGAACAATAAAATAGCAGAAAATAGAAAAACACGGGAGAGTGTCACAGAGACGTCTGCCACGGAGGGCGCCATCTTTGATATGATATAAATCATAATTCTATGGGAATAAAATCATAATTTTCCATAATTTTATGGAAATAAAGCAATATTATGATCAGAATAGACTAGGCCACCGCTACCAAGCCTGCTGCTAGCCAACGTCCGCTCTCTTGAAAACAAGATGGACGAACTACGAGCAAGGATTACAGCTCAACGTGAGATCAGGGAATGCTGTGTCCTCACCTTCACAGAAACCTGGCTGACGGAGGATATACCGGACTCGGCGATCCAGTTGGAATCATTTGCTGCTTACCGGGGAGATCGGACTTTAGTGTCTGGTAAACACAGAGGTGGCGGCGTCTGTGTTTACGTAAACAAACGGTGGTGCACAGACGTACAGACGATGGAAAAGCACTGCTCGCAGGACATTGAGCTGCTGATGGTGAAATGCAGACCTTTTTATTTACCTCGTGAGTTTAGCGCTGTGTATTTAACTGCTGTTTACATCCCACCACGAGCTAACACTGCTAATGCACTAGGCCTCCTGCATGACATTATTGATAAACACGAGACCAAACACCCAGACGCTGTATTCAATATATCTGGCGATTTCAACCACTGTAACCTCAGGACTGTCCTCCCCAAATATTACCAGCATGTGAGCTTTCCCACAAGGGAAAATAACATCCTGGACCAAGTCTACAGCAACATGAAAGGTGCTTTGAAGGCTGTTCCAAGACCCCACTTTGGAAAGGCTGACCACATCTCTATATTCCTTTATCCAACATACAGACAACTTCTTAAACAAGCTCCCCCTGTAAGTACAGCAGTTAAAGTGTGGAATGAAGAAACTGATCAAGTACTTCAGGACTGCTTTGGCTGCACAAACTGGGATGTGTTTAAAACTGCAGCGGGGAGGGAAGATTGTACTGTTGATTTGGATGAATATGCTTCTGCTGTTACTGGCTACATTAGCACATGCATAGAGACTGTTACCACCACCAAGTATTACAGAAAATACCCTAACCAAAAACAGTGGATGAACTGTGATGTAAGGGCTAAGCTACGTGCTCGTTCGACTGCATTTGTCATGGGCACCGCTGATGACTACAAAAAGGCGAGATATGACCTGAGGAGGTCCATACGGGAGGCCAAAAGGCAGTATAGACAGAAGCTGGAGGGCTACTATTCCACCTCAGACCCTCGGCGCATGTGGGCGGGGCTCCAGCACATCACAGACTATCGACAGCAGAGTAGCGTAGCCACGTCCAGCCAAACCACACTTCCAGATGAGCTGAATGAGTTCTATGCCCGCTTTGACACCCAAACTCCTGATGAGCAGAGAGGGTGGCTGGACTTGGGGAGCACACAGGACTCACCTCTCATGGTGACATCAGCTGATGTGCGCAGGGTTCTAAACAAAACAAACCCACGAAAAGCAGCAGGGCCAGACAACATCTCAGGACGTGCACTTCGGGTTTGCTCATCAGAGCTAGCTGATGTGCTTGCTGACATATTTAACCTGTCGCTTGCACAAGCCTCTGTACCGACCTGCTTTAAGTCCACCACCATAGTGCCCGTACCCAAGAAGAGCAACGTGACCTGCTTGAATGACTATCGCCCTATAGCACTCACTCCTATTGTTATGAAGTGCTTTGAAAGATTAGTCATGACCCACATCAAAAAGAGCATCCCGGCGGCAACTGGACCCTCTACAGTTTGCATATCGCCAGAACCGGTCCACGGATGATGCAGTCAACACTGCCATCCACACAGCCCTTTCTCACCTACAGGGCCAGGACACATACGTCAGAATGCTATTCATAGACTATAGCTCTGCTTTTAATACAGTCAGCCCCCACAAACTCACAGATAAGCTCCTCACACTTGGCCTGTCACCCTCCCTCTGTAACTGGGTGTTTAACTTTCTCACAGGCAGAAACCCAGTCAGTCAGAGTCCACAACCGCACATCCAGCTCAAGAATTGTGAGCACTGGGACCCCACAGGGGTGTGTGCTGAGTCCACTCCTCTACACGCTCTTCACCTACGATTGCGTGGCCTCCCAGAACAACACCAGCATCATTAAATTTGCGGATGACACTACAGTCATCGGACTGATCACTGGTGGTGTTGAAACATCATACAGAAGAGAGGTGGCGGACCTCATAGCTTGGTGTCGTGATAACAATCTCCTTCTCAATACAGATAAGACTAAAGAGATGATCATCGACCCAAGAACAAGGGAAAAGGAGCCGCATAGACCCCTGTTTATTGATGAGACTGAGGTGGAGAGGGTGAAAACCTTCAAGTTCCTTGGCACACACATCAGCGAGGACCTCACCTGGTCTCACAACACCCAACAAATTCTGAAGAAGTCCCAAAGGAGACTGTACTTCCTGAGAAGACTGAGGAAATTTGGCATGTCCACCACAATCCTGAGTTGCTTCTACAGATGCACTATGGAAAGTGTCCTTACCGCCTCCATCACTGTTTGGTACGGTAACTGTACAACACGTGATAGGAAGGCACTCCAGCGGGTGATCAAGACCTCACAGAACATTGTTGGGGCAGCCCTCCCCTCACTGCAAGACATTTATAAAACTAGAGTCCTACGAAGAACACACAACCTCATCAAGGACAGCACACATCCACAACACTCATTATTCACACTCCTACCGTCAGGCAGACGCTACAGGAGTTTGAAGTCCAGGACCACAAGGCTGGCAAACAGCTTTTACCCACAGGCCATCAGGCTTCTCAACGAAGCACTCGCACACGCCGCACGCACATACACACACACTAATAGCACCTTATTTATTTATTTATTTATTTGTATTATTTACTTGTATTAATGTCTCTTCTGTTGTTGTTGCTTAATTTATTGGTATTTATGTTTATGTGGTTATGTGTCTTTTGTTCTTATTCTTTCTTGTGTTTTCTTTCTTTTCTTGGGAGAATGAACAGAATAAGATTTTCATTGCATGGTATAACTGCTGTTTGACCATGCACATGACAATAAAACTCTCTTGAATCTCTTGAATCTTGAATCTTGACTTTATTACCATAACATTATAGCATATATAGTAGTGGTAGTGGTACTGGTAGTGGTAGTACTACTGGTAGTGGTACTGGTGGTGGTAGTGGTACTGGTAGTACTACTGGTGGTGGTAGTGGTAGTACTACTGGTAGTGGTAGTACTACTGGTAGTAGTACTGGTAGTGGTGGTGGTAGTACTACTGGTAATGGTACTGGTGGTGGTAGTGGTAGTACTACTGGTAGTGGTACTGGTAGTGGTAGTGGTGGTGGTAGTACTACTGGTAGTGGTACTGGTAGTGGTGGTGATGGTGGTAGTACTACTGGTAGTGGTAGTGTGGTGGTAGTACTACTGGTAGTGGTGGTAGTAGTAGTACTACTGGTAGTGGTGGTAGTAGTAGTACTACTGGTAGTGGTACTGGTGGTGGTAGTGGTACTGGTGGTGGTAGTGGTGGTAGTGGTAGTGTGGTGGTAGTACTAGTGGTAGTAGTATTACTACTGGTAGTGGTACTGGTGGTGGTAGTGGTAGTACTACTGGTAGTGGTACTGGTAGTGGTAGTGGTAGTACTACTGGTAGTGGTAGTAGTAGCACTACTGGTAGTGGTACTGGAGGTGGTAGTGGTAGTACTACTGGTAGTGGTAGTGGTAGTGTGGTGGTAGTACTACTGGTAGTGGTACTGGTGGTGGTAGTGGTAGTACTACTGGTGGTGGTAGTAGTAGTAGTACTACTGGTGGTGGTAGTGGTAATACTACTGGTAGTGGTAGTACTACTGGTAGTGGTGGTGGTGGTGGTAGTGGTAGTACTACTGGTAGTGGTGGTAGTAGTAGTATTACTGGTAGTGGTACTGGTGGTGGTATTGGTAGTACTACTGGTAGTGGTAGTGGTAGTAGTAGTACTACTGGTAGTGGTGGTGCTAGTGGTAGTACCACTGGTAGTGGTAGTGGTAGTACTACTAGTAGTGGTGGTGGTAGTACTACTGGTAGTGGTAGTGGTGGTGGTGGTGGTAGTACTATTGGTAGTGGTAGTGGTACTGGTGGTGGTGGTGGTAGTACTACTGGTAGTAGTAGTGTGGTGGTAGTACTACTGGTAGTGGTACTGGTGGTGGTAGTGGTAGTACAACTGGTAGTGGTAGTAGTAGTACCACTGGTCGTGGTACTGGTGGTGCTAGTGGTAGTACTACTGGTAGTGGTAGTGGTAGTACTACTGGTATTGGTAGTGGTAGTGTGGTGGTAGTACTACTGGTAGTGGTAGTGGTAGTACTACTGGTAGTGGTACTTGTGGTGGTAGGGGTAGTACTACTGGTAGTGGTAGTACTACTGGTAGTGGTAGTGGTGGTGGTAGTACTACTGGTAGTGGTGGTAGTAGTAGTACCACTGGTAGTGGTAGTGGTAGTACTACTGGTAGTGGTAGTGGTGGTGGTAGTACTACTGGTAGTGGTAGTGGTGATGGTGGTGGTAGTACTACTGGTAGTGGGAGTGGTGGGGGTAGTACTACTGGTAGTGGTGGTGGTGGTGGTAGTGGTAGTAGTACTGGTGGTGGTACTAGTACTGGTTGTGTTTGTGGTTTCCAGGATGCGGTGTTGGCTTTCGGTGTGTCCAGCACTTCGCTGCCCAATTGCCAACAACTGGTAAGAAACATGAAGCACATGCCCCCTCTGCGCTGTGGCATTTCAAGGACTGAACAATGGAACCCGGCAGCTCAATGGAAGGGTGTGGTGATTGTGTTGTCCTGATGAAAGGTGTTAGCATGTAGACGTGTGCAGACGGCGTGGCGTCCGAGGTCATACAGAACACATACATGGAGACAGCATGGCCCATCTGTTCCATCGTCATCGTGGTCATCGTGTGTTCATTTTGCTGCAGAGTCAATCAGGAAATAATGGCAACAAATGCAGATAGCGTGAAAAATGCCAATATCTCTTTTCAAACAGTTAAAGCACAGGAAGAGGTAAATGCAAGTGGACTGGGAGCAAAGCAAGCGGCACTGAGATAGCCCAGGAACATGGCTGGCTGCCTGACTGCATACGTAATCAGTACATTCCAGCGTCAATGATACTGTATCATCAGGATATGTGGATGGTACACGAACATTCTGCCAGACCAATGGACTCATGACTGCTATACAGTACAGCACATTAAATGTCACCTTCTAGTCCATAAAGTGGCCTTTGCAAAGTTATGAACAGCTCTTTTTTTCACCCGTAACAAAATATACCTTAGCAACCAAGGATCAGACTACTGGAATGGTCGCATTTTACAGTACACTAATCTCTCGTTTATGGCCAGGATGAGTCACTTTCCGCAAAGTAGGATTCCTTATTTGTAAATGGAATATTTTTATACTTGGAGCATAGAAAACCTTCTGAATACCTATTTTTAAACATGATTAAAGCCCTCTATACATGAAATAACACCCTTACAGCTTTTACCCACAGGCCATCAGGCTTCTCAACGAAGCACTCACACAAGCCGCACTCAACACACACACACTCATAACACTTTTTTATTATTTTATTTATTTATTTATTTTTTTATTTATTTGTATTAATGTCTCTTCTGTTGTTATGTTTCTTATGTTCTTATTCATTTTCTTGTATTTTCTTTCTTTCTTTTTTTGGGAGAATGAACAGAACAAGAATTTCATTGCATAACAGAACCACCAGTTTTACTGTGCATATGACAATAAAAGTCTTGAGTCTATAGTCACCTCTACACTCTTATTAGACATAATACAAGAAAATAAAACATATAAGACATCGAAAATATGTTTACCACCTTCTGAAGACGTTTTTAAACATGATTAGAGCCCTCTAGACATGAAATAAGACCCCTATATTCACCTTTACACTCTCATTACACAATAAAGCATACATAATAAGAGAAAATAAGACATATGATACATATGTCTCTTGCTTATGACCTTCTAAATATGTTCTTTTTAACATTATTGGAACCCTTTAGATGTGAAATAACACCCCTATAGTCATCTTTACACTCCTATTCTACATAAGAGAAAATAAGACATGTAAGACAATGAAAACTTGTTCATGAGCTTCTAAATACACTTTTTAAACATGATTAGAGTCCTCTAGACATGAAATAACACCCCTATAGTCGCCTTTACACCCCTACAGACAAAAATAAGATAAATAACAATTGTGCTCATGTGTGTTGCTGTAAATATGTTATGGTTGTTATTACTGAAACCTAGTGACCAGTGTACCATACTGCATATAATTTATATTTCATTTAAGCCATTTTTAAGCTTGGAAAATGCTGTGTTTAGTCCAAAAAACATCCAATGTTCTAAGACTTGAGCATCTTTTTTGACTGATAATTGGCCGTATTGGGCTGTGAGAGAGGTATATAGTTGGCTTTGTGTCAAAAAGGTGTTTATGACACGTCTTGATTGATTTATGGCATAAAAGTTTATGATATGGCAATAAAACAATAAAACAATAAAATATCAAAGCGTTTTCACACCTATGTGTCAGGGATCAAAGCATCAGGAAGCAATAAAAGTCTATGACATACCAATAAAACAATACAAGTTTATGGCATACCAATAAAGCAATAATACAATAAAACATCAAAGCGTTTTCACACCTATGTGTCAGGGATCAAAGCATCAGGAAGCAGACATCTGGAAGCCATAAAACATGAAAGGAGTTTCACACCTATGTGTCAGGGATCAAAGCATCAGGAAGCGGACATGCGGAAGTCATAAAACAAACAAACAATCATAAAATCATTCCCACGTGACTGTGTTTTCTTCCGGCTGCGTGTGGGGGAAGCCCCCATTCCCATACCCCTCCTTTCCTAACGACCCCCCTCCAACCTCCCCGCCCCAAGACATCCTCCAGCCTTGTCTGGGTGTGTCTCAGCATGTGTGACTAGGGGCCCCAATACCGCCCACTCCGGCCTGTCTGTGTGTCTCAAACATGTAGTTTTCCCATTGAGACAATACAAATAATAGTGCTAAGACAGTCAAAATATTGCATCCTTAGCTCACACGTCCCATTCAAACCATATAAACCGGCCAATTGCAAAGACAGTGAAGACACTGCAAACTCTTTTTTACCATAGTCCCATTGAAACAATACAAATAATAGTGCTAAGACAGTCAAAATATTGCATCCTTAGCTCACACGTCCCATTCAAACCATATAAACTGGCCAATTGCAAAGACAGTCAAAACACTGCAAACTCTTTTTTTTTTACCACATTCCCATTGAAACAATACAAATAATACTACTAAAACAGTCAAAACATTACAACCTTAGATACCAGACTTTCTACTATAGCTATTTTGTTAAAAATTATATTTTAATGTCATGATTACCTGTCAGCCGTCCATCCACCAGCCTTGTTTCTTCAATAGCAAAGTACAAATGACACATCCAGGCCACTCCCTCCTGCATCTAGACCACTCCCCCCAACCGGCCAATACAATTACTGTTGAAAAGGTCATGGGGTGAGGAAGTGGGGGTAAAGGAAGGAGGCGTGACTTTGTTATTTACTTTAGAACGTGAGTATTATTTTAAAGGGCATTGATGGGCGTGTTGAAGGTGTAGAAATGTGTGAGATGTCTTATATAACGAGGGACTTACGAGAATGTTGCCAAGTGTAGCGGTGAGAACGGATTCGCTACTGCGTGAAGAGGGTGGATCTTTTCTCGTCGATTGTTCGAGATCACACATCTGGCTGCTGGTCAGATATGCCACCTCTACTGCTAATACCGCCAGACCAAGGACAGTTCTGGAGAAAGAGCGGGATTTCCCAATTCACCTTGCGTTCAAGGTGGTAGACTTCCCAAAGATGGCTGATCTCTTGAAAGAAATTAGTTTGTTTTTCACTCAAGACAGCGTGAAGCGGAGGCATGCCCTGCTGGGGAAGAGGTTAACCACTCGAGCTGAAGACAATGTTGGATGACAGAAGATGACTAGTTTTAAGAGGCGAATAAATCCGATCACCGTTTTTGACAGAGAACTGGAGGTTGATGGATTGGTCGGAAGAGGGGCTGTTTGTGAATTAGAGACTGATTCCGTGTGATTCTATCACACATGCTGGTCTCCACCTTCTACAAAGACCTACCAGACCCCAGCCTACCAGTACCGCCTCCCACAACCATCGTCTCTTTGGGCGAGAGGCCTACAATATCCTGCAGACTGTGTGCGGATTTTATCAAGCCTAGAATTAACATCACTGCGTGCTTTTCTCTATGTAAATGTTGATCATTCAGTTTTATATCAAGGTTTAATGCTTATTAAGTAAATAAAATATACATTTGAATGTGGTGTTGTGTATTTTTTATTTTTTGCCTCTCCCACCCCCCGTGTCTCTTAGGGTGAGTCCCGCTACCCTACGAAGAAAACTCATTTCAGCCGCTAGGATCCGCGATCTCGTTACCATACCAAACAGTGATGGAGGCGGTAAGGACACTTTCGATAGTGCATCTGTAGAAGCAACTCAGGATTGTGGTGGACATGCCAAATTTCCTCAGTCTTCTCAGGAAGTACAGTCTCCTTTGGGACTTCTGACCCTCTCGTTCACTGGGGATGACTCCAACACAGAGGCACCGAGCCAGGAGGCTATTAATAAGCCCACACCAGCTCGCCGCCTCTCCCCTGCAGCAACTCCAGAGTAGAACAAGGTCCAGCCCCTCTCGAGGAGTTTGGATCCAGAACCCAAACTGTGGGTATATCTAGTCGGAATGTCTCAACCTCTCTCACAAGTTCGGGCTCCTTCCCCGCCAGAGAAGTGACGTTCCATGTCCCAAGAACCAGATTTGGCCGCCGAAGACCAGGTCGCCCAGGTGCCCGCCCTCGACCGCCATCCAAAACGCAATGCACCGGACCCTTAGGTGCCCGCAGGTGGTGGGTCTGCGGGGGGGAGATCCCGTGTGGCTTCTTCGGGCTGAGCCCGGCCTAGTCCCACGGGTGAAAGCCCGACCACCAGACCCTCCCCCAGGCCTGGCTCCAGGGTGAGGCCCCGGTATCCCACTTCCGGGCGAGGTGCGGTCTCTCCTCGTGTGTTTATTCATACGGGTCTTCTGAGTCACTCTTTGTCTGGCCCGTCACCCAGGACCTGTTTGCCTTGGGAGACCCTACCAGGGGCATATAGCCCCAGACAACATAGCTCCTAGGATCACTCGGGCACACAAACCCCTCCACCACGATAAGGTGGTGATTCAAGGAGGAGATGTACTATATTCTATTTATTTATTTATTTCCAAATGCAGTACCAGTATGCTGCAAGTACCCTAATACAAGAATGTACTATATTATATTTATTTATTTCCTTATTTTCAACGCAGTACCAGTATACTGCAAGCACCCAAATACAAGAATATACTATATTATATTAATTTATTTATTTCCAATCGCAGTACGAGTATAAAATACAAGAATGTACTATATTCTATTTATTTATTTATTTCCAAACACAGTACAATTAGACTGCAAGTACCAAAATACAAGAATGTACTATATTATATTTATTTATTTATTTATTTTGAAACGCATCAGTCTTTGCCCCCCTTACCTAGTCTTTGTGAAGCTTTGATCAACCTTCTTGGAACTTCTTCTCCTGGCTTGTTTGTCATGAATGAACATCCTGACTCGGGTCCATTTGGTGTGACTTCTCTCGGGAGTCCATCCTGGCCGCATCTCCATTTGGTCTGCTTTCTTATGTTAAAATGTTTTGCATCTCAGCATGATGTATTGGACTTGTAGAGCTTTCCTCACACAGCCATGCTATCCCTGCAGCGTCTTATCTTTTAATCAGCACGCTAGTGTTATGAAGGACTAAAGGAAGGTAGACTTACAACTTGCAACCATTTGGGCTCTGTTAATAAAAATAAAAAGTCTAGAACATATAAAGTTGATCTAAAACAATAGATAGTGACTTTGTTAGGTATGTGTCCTTCTGAAAGCCTTTCCTACAAAGGAGTGTCTTGATTGAAAAGTGTGAATGTTGGTCATTAGCAAACCTGATTGTCCTGATGCATACATTTGACATTACAGGGCCAATTCCTCCCCCTAAAGTGGATGCAAATACTGTACATACTGTATGTTGGTTAACAGAAAGACACACATATACTGTTTACATATGACCAATATCATATTTATTATCATTATGTATATATTGGCACTTAATACACCCGGAAAGATTGGTTAGAGGTTGTTATTATTGTTATTCATTGTCTAGTTGTCCAGATATGATGTTTTGTATGAGTTCTATTAATTATTTTCATTGTGTCCTTTTTAATCACAGTTAATTAGTACTTATGTGTACTATTCATTTTGACCCATGCATTCTGTATGAAATCCTACAGAAGTACTGATATGATGCTACTTCAGTTAGCAGCAATTTTAAAGGTTCTTTCAGTTAGATATGCATATGTGCCTGATAGGACAGGACGCTCCATTTGTTGTATAATGTATAATCACGTATCCTGGTTCTACACATGACAGCTGCTGAAGTGCGGTTGTCAGGGTAGGATGGAAAACGCTGTCAACTACCCTGCTGTAGTGGTTGATGTAAATGACTCTTCCTCGTTCATTGAGACAGGAATGCTGCAACAGGCTTGGATGTTCTATGATGCAGCCGTTGCATTCAGATCGTGCTATTTCCCACGCTACCTGATTCAAACATTTGTTCAGCAAGGTTTGGAAGAGGGTGATGATGTTTGCAGTGAATCTTGTCGCCCTTCCAACATCTTCAGACGGGGTTACGTCGTCGTGCCAATAAACGGGCACGTAGGTCGATTCATTGTGTGCATAACCCCAAGTTGTAGGGACATTGTCGAGGTTGGTGCATTCAGCCGTCTTATTGTGTGGATCCTTGATGATTCCTGTATGATTATAAAGAAAATAATAAGATTAGAAATAAAACAACAAGATGAACTGTATTGATGAGAAAGTATGTTTTGCTATGGGTAATGCATCTGTTGTTTACCAGTAGTCTTACGAATTTGCCCGGCAACACAGTAGTATCAAGCATATTTGAAGATAATGTCAGAGATGAAAAGGAAATCTATATCATACAGTACATATATATCTACACATGATATTCTATATCTAATGAGCACTCTTTAAAAACAAATATTAGTCAATGTTTAGACAATAGTGTTTTACATAGGACTTTCTTATGATAGGAATGTTCTCCAATGATGGATGATGGGTTTGTGGTCATCAGTAAAGGGTGAATATTACCTGAAGACCTCTGCTGCGCCATGTTGAATTAAATAGGGGTTGGGGGTAAAAAAGAGTCTCCTTCTCTCAATCAAGTTCCAGATGACAGTAGAATGTCGTGAGTACAGCGGATGGTTTTTCGGGTATCTGTGGAAAAGGGGGTGGAGATTGAGGGAGCATAGCCTGCCTCCTGAGGCCTCCCATGTCCTGGAGACAAGTCAGGGCATGTTTGTTGGTTTGGTTTTTTTAAATCAAATAATGTCTCTGCTTTAGTATTTGAATGCTTTCAGTATACCGGCGATGTGTTTGGAAATTAAATCAATTTTAAAAAAGCGTATTGTGCTTACGACACCTGCTGAGAGAATGGCATGATTATACATTATACAACAAATGGAGCATCCTGTCCTATCAGGCACATACGCATATCTAACTGAAAGAACCTTTAAAATAGCTGCTAGTGATGTATTCGTCAAATGTGTAACTGAAGTAGCATATATCAGTACTTCTGTAGGATTTCATACAGAATGCACGGGTAGCTTGCATATATTGTGTCATTACCAACCCCTTGAACACCATGTTCTAACTGGAATAAAAAGAAAACATGAAGAAAGAAGTAAAAGAGAGGTCAAAATGAATAGTACACATAAGTACTAATTAACTGTGATTAAAAAGGACACAATGAAAATAATTAATAGAACTCATACAAAACATCATATCTGGACAACTAGACAATGAATAACAATAATAACAACCTCTAACCAATCTTTCCGGGTGCATTAAGTGCCAATATATACATAATGATAATAAATATGATATTGGTCATATGTAAACAGTATATATGTGTCTTTCTGTTAGCCAACATACAGTATGTACAGTATTTGCATCCACTTTAGGGGGAGGAATTGGCCCTGTAATGTCAAATGTATGCATCAGGACAATCAGGTTTGCTAATGACCAACATTCACACTTTTCAATCAAGACATTCCTTTGTAGGAAAGGCTTTCAGAAGGACACATGCCTAACAAAGTCACTATCTATTGTTTTAGATCAACTTTATATGTTCTAGACTTTTTTTTTTTATTAACAGAGCGCAAATGGTTGTAAGTCTACCTTCCTTTAGTCATTCATAACACTAGAGTGCTGATTAAAAACTAAGACGCTGCAGGGATAGCATGGCTATGCTAGGAAAGCTCTAGGAGTGCAATACATCATGCTCAGAGGACGACGTCACGATGCAAAACATTTTAACATAAGAAAGCAGACCAAATGCAAGTATAAAGTCTGTTTTAACGCCAAAGGGTCAAGCTGATAACTTTCAACAGTAATTGTATCATCTGGTTGGAGGGAGTGGTCTAGATGCATGGGGGCGTGGCCTAGATGTGTCATTTGTACGTTGCTCTTGAAGAAACAAGGCTGGTGGATGGACGGCTGACAGGTAATCATGATCTTTTTAACAAAATATATTTTTTAAGAAAATATCTGTAGTAAAAGGTGGTAGCTAAGGATGTAATGTTTTTTGTAAAAGCACATCATAAATTAGGTCTTTTAAAAACAACACATATAGAATATAGTTGTAAAAGTATTAAATTAGGTTGACTAAAATACAAGAAAGAGGTAAAAAAAGAGTTTGCAATGTTTTGACTGTCTTAGCAGTATTATTTATCTTGTTTAAATGGGAAAACGTGTTTTTGAGACACTGCCAGACACACAGAGAGGCCAGAGGGGGTGGTATTGGGACCCCAGTGGGGTTGGAGGGGGTTGCATGGGGGTGGTTAGGATAGGAGGGGTATTGGATTGGGGGCTTCCCCCACACGCAGCCGGAAGAAAACACAGTCTTGTGGGAATGATTTTATGATTGTTTGTTTTATGACTTCCGCATGTCCGCTTGCTGATGCTTTGATCCCTGACACATAGGTGTGAAAACGCTTTGATGTTTCATTGTTTCATTGTTTTATTGGTATGTCATTGACTTTTATTGTTTTATTGCCATGTCATAAACATGTCACGTAGGTGTGAAAACGCTTTGATGTAAATCAATCAAACATGTCATAAATACATTTTTGACACAAAGTGGATTCTATAGCTCTCTCATATTAACAGTAAAACCATTCAATGCATAGATCAGATGTTATTCAACTTTTTATGGAAAAATAAGACACATTATATAAAAAACTTTGTGGTCATAAACACACGTGAGAGGGGGAGGCCTTCATTTCTCAGACTTTGCTTCTCTAAATAATACATTTAAGATCAATTGGATCAAACAATTCTTGAAAAAAACAAACTCAATCTGGAACTGTATCTCCATTCATATTTTTTCTAAAATTGGAGGTCTCAAATTCCTTTTAGTGTGTAACTATAACATATTCATCTCTCCAGCTTTCATAAACAAGTACTGCTTGCATGGGTCATGATATACAAACACAACAGATACTCTATATGGAATAACAAGGATATACTTTACAAGAACACATCCATATTATTTGGGGAGTGGTTTTACAATAATATTATTTGGGTAAAGCAGTTATTCAACGCCAATGGTGTCTTGTTTTCCTATGAGGAGTTTCTTCAATATCATGGTTTACCTACAACTCCCAAACAGTATGCCATAGTATTCCATCTGGTGTACTCATGTTGTTCAAAAGTAGTATGTCTGTTAATATACTTGATGCTCCCTTTACTATCGTCACGGACTCACCAGTTGGTCAAATATGCTTCAACCCATCTGGAAGGAAGAACAACTGTAAAATCCGTGGTCTTTTCCAAAATAATATTGCTTCTGTTTCTCCTGTAATAACTTACTGGAACAGTCGTGTTAATAACTTGTGTTGGGAAAAACATCTGCTCTCTTCCTCAAAGATTTTTGTGGTTAACAAAGTGAAAGAAGTGTCATTTAAAATTATTCACCGATGTTATCCAGTTAAATCCTTCTTTATCAAATTCAAGTATGCTGATTTAGATCTGAAATGTGCTTTTTGTGACTCCCATACTGAGACTGTTGTTCATCTCTTTTGGAAATGTGAATATACCCATAAACTGTGGCAAGATGTTTGTAGATGCTTTATTTTAGATCATATCTGCTGTGATTTTGAGCTCCTTCTGCAAAATGTCCTGAATGATGTTCCAGCTGACAAAGACTATTTTTTAATTAATCTCATTTTAATTCTTGCAAAATTCTACATCCACAAATGTAAATTTGCCAAAGTGAAACCCCTCTTTTATATCTTCATGAAAGAACTGAAGCTGTACCTCCAATCAATATCCTCTGTTAATAACAAGAAAGCTATCAAGACTATAAATCTGTGCTCCCACTTCAATATCCTTAATTCAATTTAATTTACATTGCTCATGTCCCCTGGTGTATCTCACTTTATTTACTACTATTATTATCTCCTTTTCTATTACCTCTCTCTTTTTTTTATTTATTTATGTATCACTTTTCTGTTACATTTTTATTTCCTTAATTTCGAGCTTTATATGACTTATTGTGTGTTGTTGTTATCCAACTGTTATTTGTTAATGCCCATGTCTTGACGAGCACTCAAAAGAGACGTGTTCCCAGCAAAGCCTGACGGGGGAAAAAGCCGTAATGCACATTTTCGCCAGCAGGAAGCGCTGTGAGGCTGATCCAGGAGGAAATCTGTCATTTAACCATTCACACATTCATCATACAGGCCCATCATTATTCATCATCATTCTATTGCGTTTGTGTTCATGAAACCATTCTTCAAACATTTTGGAAGTTGTATGAGTATCTGAATGAATGAACTGTGAAACATACAGAGCGGTAACGTCTACTGGGGGCACCTTGGTGCTCCATCATAGACAGATGTTTCTTGTGCTGTGGCCTGGAGTGCAGTTTGTGGCTGCAGACACACCCAAAGCTCTCCTAATGACACAGCAACGCCCTGAAAGCCAAACACTCTTCTCTACTTCTCTGCATGGAAACATGGAGGCCATGTACTCTAATGATAGACTGCAACTACTTGGAAGCCTCTCATCTACTTCCTGCCAAATTGTAGCTGTGGGAAAAGTAGAAAACATATTCTAAATATGCCTCTCTTAAGGAGAACAGGCCTGTAAAAAGCCAAAATGAGCTGGACTTACAGTACAGTACAGTGCAGTGCAGTACAGCATGGTATAGTACAGTACAATACGGTACAGTACAGTACAGTACAGTACAGTACAATACGGTACAGGTACAGTACAGTGCAGTGCAGTACAGTACGGTACAGTACAATACCGTACGGTATAGTACAGTACAATACGGTACAGTACAGTACAATACAGTACAGTACGGTAGGGTGCAGTACAGTACAGTACAGTACAGTACAGTACAATTGTAGGAAAAAAGTGTACTAAGTGGGTAAATAATTATTCCAAGTAGATTTTGCCATTGATGTCTATTGACTGGATTATTGTTGAGTGTGTTAAAATAAGTTCAGTACAACTGTTTCATCAATGAATCTAATGACTTGGTGAATGATCACAAGTACACTGTAGTTTATAGAAATAATGCTAGATTAAATAGCGGAGTAGATGGCTCCAAACCAAAAACAGAGCAATGTGGTCTATTCCATCCACTGTAAAGATGAGGACTGCAAAGAGCACTACATTGGGGAAACTAAGCAAATGCTCCAAAAAAGGCTTTATCAACATCGCAGGGACAATTCTAGTGGTCCTCAATCAGCAGTACATCTACACCTGAAAGCTACCAATCACTCTTTTCAGGACAGCGAGGTAAAGATTTTGGCCAAAGAAAACAGATGGTTTGAAAGAGGAGTAAAGGAAGCTATTTTTGTCAAACAACAGAACCCATCATTGAATCGGAATGGTGGTTTGAGGTTTAATTTGGACCCTGTGTTCAGCAGGTTACTGAGACCAAAACCCACAGCTCTTAGTCTTGCAAATGAGGTGGAGCCAGGGCCGAGCCAGAACAATAGATGCTAACGAGCCAGTATCAGAGTCGTTCATACCCAACTACAGGGAGTTACACTTCCCTTTGATCAGAGGTGCTAATGGCAGGAGAGGATTGGACCACCACTCCTCCCAGTCTTTGTGTAAGGAACCAATAGAAGGAGGGTGTTGGCACACCAATTCCACCCACTCTTACTGTATTTAAGGCCTAGGATACCAGCACTTGTTAGTTCGCTGACGAAGCTCTTCGGATGAGGAGCGAAACGTCTGACACCTTCTTCACAGAAGTACAGATGACGTCTCAAGAAGCCTTTCCCTCAATGGACAACTCCTGTACGACTGAGAGCCTACACAGACGTACAGTATGTATGTACTATACATATGTATGTATGTATAGTATGTATGTACTGTACGTATGTATGTATGTACAGTATGTATCTACTGTACATATGTATGTATGTACAGTATGTATGTATGTATGTATGTATGTATGTATGTATGTATGTAAGAACATATGTATGTATGTACAGTATGTATGTATGTATGTACAGTATGTATGTATGTACTGTATGTACAGTATGTACTGTACGTATGTATGTATGTATGTACTGTATGTATGTATGTATGTATGTATGTACTGTACGTATGTATGTATGTACTGTATGTATGTATGTACTGTATGTATGTATGTATGTATGTACTGTACGTATATATGTATGTATGTATGTATGTATGTATTTATATATGTATGTATGTACTGTACGTACATACGTATGTACGTATGTATGTATGTATGTATGCATGTATGTATGTACAGTATGTATGTACTGTACGTATGTATGTACAGTATGTACTGTATGTATGTCTGTATGTATGTACATATGTATGTATGTATGTATGTACGTACAGTATGTACTGTATGTATGTCTGTATATACTGTATGTATGTACAGTATATATGTACAGTATGTATGCATGTACTGTATGTATGTACTGTATGTATGTATATGAGAGGCCCCTTGAGAGATAATTCATACTTGGTTTCACACGCAATATCATAATCTCACATGTACACCACTATACTCTCACACAAACACTACTATACCCTCTTACATGCATAATCATACTCTCTCACACACAGTATTGTCTGGGCCATAAATCATAATCACTTAAAAACACTATCATACTCTCACACATACACTATCATACTCTCTTAAAAACACTATCATACTCTCACACATACACTATCATACTCTCACACATACACTATCATACTCTCTTAAAAACACTATCATACTCTCACACATACACCATCATACTCTCACACATACACTATCATACTCTCACACATACACTATCATACTCTCTTAAAAACACTATCATACTCTCACACATACACTATCATACTCTCACACATACACTATCATACTCTCACACATACACTATCATACTCTCACACATACACCATCATACTCTCACACATACACTATCACACTCTCACACATACACCATCATACTCTCATAAAAACACTATCATACTCTCTTAAAAACACTATCATACTCTCACACATACACCATCATACTCTCACACATACACTATCATACTCTCACACATACACCATCATACTCTCACACATACACTATCATACTCTCACACATACACCATCATACTCTCACACATACACTATCATACTCTCACACATACACCATCATACTCTCTTAAAAACACAATCATACTCAATGATGACAATGATTGTGTGTTTAAGAAGTTATGATGGTTTATGTGAGAGGGAATTGTACCATGTGTGAAAGAGTATAATTGAACAGGAAGTTAGTTTGATCAAACAGGAAGACAGTTTAAATCCTCATTCCTTGATTGGCTTACAGCCCTAAAAATAAAGCCTGGACCTTCTCAGAGTACTGCTAGCTAAACTGAAGCTACGTGGGAGCATTCAAATCAAGCAGCAGCACTTTCAAGGACAACTTTATAGTTTTTTTAAGAACAGTAGCAAAGTAGTCATGATTTTTCCACTTATTTACCTTCTTTTTCAAGTTCAGTTTTTGTTTGTGGGAGTAAATGGTAATGAGGAGGACATTGCTATTTTTTTCACTAATACCATGAGGTGTGTTCAGACCATTGTAAGGGAAACAGACAGCCTGGGACATGACAGCATGATTTTGGAACGATTATTCTGTGAGCTTAACGGATATGCACGGACAATTTCTTTCTTTCTCTCAATAAGCCAGCAGTTAGAAGGGGGTGACATTCAAGGAAGCTTAGGTGCACTGGAGGCACTCTATGCATGTTTTTGTTCCATCATAAATTCGTATGAAAACTCAAGATCTGTGGAAATGAGACAAAGGGATATGTTTACTTCAAGAGCACCACCAACAATCAGAACTGGTCATCCTGGTCGCCCTCAGTACAATATATTCCATGAACAAATTACCTACTGTTTGTCCCTTGGAATGAGTTGGCAAAGGATAGCTGTATGTTTTGGAATCAGCAGAAGGACATTGTACAGGCACAGACAGCAACTTCAAATTGGGCCACTGACTTACACAGCAATGTCTGATGAGGCCTTGACTGACATTGTTAGTGCAATCCTTCAAACCACCCCAAATGCAGGAGAAAGGTATGTGCTCGGAGGCCTCCGATCACGCAACATTAGAATACAGCGTTGGAGAGTGAGACGTTGCCTGCAACAGCTTGACCCAGTTGGACGGGCCTTCCGCCGCCGCCGTGCAATTCGCCGAAGAATTTACAATGTTCAGACTCCTAATCAATTATGGTGAGTGTTTTGTAATATTACATCAAGTTTGGTTCTTTGAACACACACACTGGTAATATATGTATACAGACATTCTTACTCTTGCAGCCTAAAACAGCACATTACAGTGGATATGGTATTGAAGTCTATGCCACAAAAAACACAATATTAACAATGACTGAATTGCTGGAACCACTGCCATCATTTTTAGGGGAATTTAGCCTGTTTTTCTCATTTAATTTTGCCAAATCAATGTGTTTTAATTGTATGCTAAAACACACAGCTGCAAGCTCACAGCCATCAGGCTGCAAAGCTTCCAACACACCATATGACTTTACATAAAGCATATCTGTGGAATGGAATCATAGAGTTGCAGGGGAAATATGAATTATTAATATATGGGGTAAGGTTACCGTCAAAAGTTTTGTGCGTGTACACATAAAAATCGTGCACGTATTAAAAATGTGTGCATGTTAGTCTATAGTTGTGCATAAATTACAAAAAAAATTGTAAACTCTTGTTTGAGTCAAACCACGCATAGATTATGCATAGATTATGCAGTGTATTAATTATCTGTAAGAATGCAACTCATAGTTACAGCTTTACAAAATTACAAATACGGGTTACAGTTTACGGACGTACACTTTCTTCAACGTGAAATAACTGTCAAAGCTACGTCATGAGGTCACAGGCATTATGTATCAAGTCGAAGATAACATCGATTCGGCTGTAAAAAGCGCCGTCTTTTAACTAATTATTGTCCTAGAAAGGTTGTTTATGAGCGATATCGCTTATAAACTGAGGGAAGACTTTAAAAATTAAAAGTTACTGAGCTGTATGTTCCTACAGAGTGCAGGTAGGTGGGGGTTTGGTGTGGGGTCTATCGCAAGACTGAATACAGTAGTAAATGTTGGCAATTTTTCTCCCCACAGGCACATCGATGGAAACCATAAGCTGGTGAGGTGGAGGTTGGTCTTTCATGGATGTGTTGACGGCTTTAGCCGGACCATCATATACTTGCAGTGCCTCAGTAACAACAGGGCATCAAGCGTACTGGAACTGTTTTGTACTGGTGTACAGAGCTTTGGCCTTCCCTTAAGAGTACGCTGTGACCATGGCATGGAGAACACAGCAGTTGCCCGGTATATGCTGGAGAGAAGGGGTTTAAACAGAGGCAGTGTCATTACTGGACGCAGTGTCCACAATCAGAGGATTGAACGGTTGTGGGCAGAGCTAAACAGAGTTGTCTCATTCCACTTCAGTAACCTCTTCACCTTCATGGAAAATGAGGGCATACTGGATTCTACAGATGAACTCCATCTGTTTTGTCTGCACTACATCTACTTGCCAAGAGTTCAGAGGGCGGCTGCAGAATTCCGAAATCAGTGGAACAATCATGGATTATCCACACAAGGAGGACAAACACCTCTCCAACTGTGGCAGAGAGGGGTTCTTAACAGTGCAATTGCTGGTGCAATTCAGGACATTTTAGCAGGAAATGATACCTTGGAAATCAATGAAGACACCCCTCTACAGTTAGAGACTGAAAACAATATTGTTGTTCCAGTAAACAACTTTAATGTAAATCAAACAGTTCTGAACAGAATTCAAGAGACAGTAGACCCACTGAGTGATGATGGTAACCACGGCATACAATTATTTTTAGGCCTGGCGAATTTTATTAGTGAACAGTAACAAGGATGCTTGAGTACTAGAACACTGTGGATTGTATTCTAACAGATACATGGTAAATGGCTGCATATAGTACTTTTATGCAAAGTGCTAAGCTAAACAGTTTATCTCACAACAAACTGAATAATGTAACCAACATTTAGCTTTTTTTGCACCACTGGGCTTCTATACCCTAAAAAAATAAAATAAAATAACCTCCCAACCACTCCACTCGTCACATATATTCCAAGTTTTAGTTAGTTGATCAAAAAAGAATGTGACAGAAAAAAGGTATTCTATACAGCCTGTGAATGCATTGGTTATTGGGAAAAAAAAAGTTTGGGCTCACTACTGAAAATGTGTTTGTTTTTTTTTTCAAACTGTAATAGTTACCTGTAATAGCATCAAATGCAAGATTTTTCTGCAAATGGCTAAGCTTGAATGTTCACAGTCCATATATTATTCTGTACCAAAACCCTGTGTGTTACCTAATGCAAAGTCCATACTCTCCCTGAAATCCTCGTATGTGTCAAGCAGCAGCAACTTAAGGCAGTTGATGCAGGTGTTGCCATTGGCAAACAGCATCTGGAGCTGACAGGCTGATCATGCAAGAAATCAACTGATGGTTGAGGGGAGAAGCCAACCGGAGCGATGACACTTGCACCCGTTGCAAAGGCTAGGATTTTACCTAGCTTTGAGGATCCCTCTTGCTCTAACACACAGAAAAACAAGCAAGCAAACACCAAAGACAACAATGAGAATTTACAGCAATTATACCAGAAAGTAAAAAGTACCATATAGAAAGCTCCAAAAGGAATGAAAGACAGAGAAAAGAGAGAAATGAAAGTGATAGATGAAAAGAACTTAAGGAGAGGAGTGAAAGAAAAAAGAAAAAGTTACTAGAACTACAAAAATAGCATATAAAATTATTTAAAAGGTATATAATGGAAAGACAATCAATTCTAGAGGAGACAGATTGCAAAAAGAAAGGAAGCAAAGAGTAAAGATAGAGGAAGGGAAAATGAGTAAAAAACTTAAAAAACAAAAACAAAAAAAAGGATAAATGGAAAAAAAAGAAAGACTGAAAGAGAGACCCAATATGGGAACAAAAGTTGACAACTTGGCCAAATGGTGGCATTAGCAAAGGTTAGGGAAAAACCAAAATCCTTTTGATTCAACCTCTGAGAATAATGAATGTTCGTTGCAATTAGTAGTCCATGTATTTTCTCCTAGCCCCGTATATGTACAATTTGTAAACATGACAAAAGCATGAGACGGTGCCATATCTAACATATCTAGCAAATAATTACCTTCAACATCCTGCAGGTAGTCCCTCCAAAATGGAACAACACGTTCCTCGAAAATCCAAGATGCCAGCACAAGTTAGGATGAAATCTAGGATGGCAAAAAATGTGAAATATGTTTTGTCTTTGACAATCTGAAATGAATCTGTTCAGACTCGCCAAACAATTTCAAATCCAATTTAATCCCAAATGTACAAGCGAGCAATCATTTTTAGAAGAACCAGAAGAAAGACTACACAGAATTTATTGTTGTGGTTAAAATTTTGTTTTTGTATGTGTAATATGTCTCAATTTTGAAAATGTAGTTGTTGTAATGTGTGCAAATAGTTTATTTTACAGGGTACTTTAGAGATGGTAATGAGTTGCTTACTTCATCAATTGTTTGGATCATCATCAGAAGAAAGGTCTGAGATGGAACCCATGATCGAAAGGTAGGCAGCATAGTTGTCATCACTAGCTGATGGTGTCTGGTTCACTGTGCCAACACTATCTAAGTCAATGACACTGGATGTTTGCTGTGTTGAAGAAGGCTGGTTAGCTCTGGTCATGACATCGCTGGATGCTTGCTGTGTTGCAGAGAGCTGGTTAGCTCTGGCCCTTCTTGTGAAAGGATAACTAGAGATCTGCTGTATTGATGCAGTTTGGTTTCCCCTGGCCCTTGTGGTCATACAGTCACTGGTCTGACTGGTACTGTGGTCACTAGATGCTGATGTAGCGTCAACCTCCACACAACTGTCCTCCGAATCTGTGCTGTCAGACTTAACAACAAAAAATAGGTTTTTAGAAAATGTTGGGTTAAACCCATTGCCAAACCATGAAAACTGTATGGTCCAATTGACATACAGTAGGAACACACTGCTTGACATTTTTTTAAATATGTATGATGGTTTATGTTGGAGAGATGATGGTGTATGTGTGAGAGTATGATAGTGTATGTGTGAGAGTATGATAGTGTTTTTAAGAGAGTATGATGGTGTATGTGTGAGAGTATGATGGTGTTTTTAAGAGAGTATAGTGGTGTACATGTGAGATTATGATATTGCGTGTGAAACCAAGTATGAATTATCTCTCAAAGGGCCTCTCATAGTACTGTATGTACAGTATGTATGTATGTATATATGTATGTACTGTATGTATGTACTGTACGTATGTACTGTATGTATGTACCGTATGTATGTACTGTATGTATGTCTGTATGTACTGTATGTATGTACAGTATGTATGCATGTACTGTATGTATGTATGTGCTGTATGTATGTACTGTACGTATGTATGTATGTACGGTATGTATGTATGTATGTATGTATGTATGTATGTATGTATGTATGTACGGTATGTATGTGCTGTATGTATGTACTGTACGTATGTATGTATGTACGGTATGTATGTATGTATGTATGTATGTATGTATGTATGTATGTATTTTTCAAAATGGCGCCGTGTGAGTGGCTGCCGGTTACTGCAGCTCTGTACTTTTCTTCCACCTTTTAGTGTTTTTATAGTATTTTAGTCTTCTTCTTACTTCTTCTTTTGGTCGCATTTTGTCGAGTGTGCAGCTATGGAGGTTCATTTTGTTTTCTCGTCTGCGCCTTGTTGCTCTTTGAACTTTTCAGTTCAACTGTGGGAAACCTCTTCAACCACGGCTCCCCATTCAACCAAGGCTCCATTGTTTACAAAAGGGATCAGCTGTTAGCCCTGTGACACACATCCCCTCTCTGCGCGGAGAGGCCGGAGATCCCCAAGGAGCTGCGGAGGAGCAGAAGAGGATGCAGGTCGGGAGTGAAGTGCAAGAAGCGGAAAAGACGTTACAAGCCATGTCTACCGTCTGTCATCATGGGGAACGTAAGATCTCTCCCCAACAAGATGAAGGAGCTAACGGCGCTGACCCGAATGCAGAGGGAGTACCGGGAATGCAGCCTCATGTGCTTCACGGAGACGTGGCTGAGTGAACTTTCTCCGGATTCACACATCACACTGGACGGATTCCAGCTGGTACGAGCGGACAGGAATGCGATGGAGAGCGGTAAGAAGAAGGGAGGGGGAATCGCTGTGTTTGTGAATGATAGATGGTGCCACCCGGGACACATCTGTGTGAAGGAGCAACTGTGCACCGGAGACGTGGAACTGTTAGCGGTTAGCATGCGGCCGTACTACCTTCCGAGGGAGTTTTCACATGTTATTGCTATGACTGTGTACATCCCCCCCTCAGCTATAGAGCAGATCCACACCATCGTCTCTCAACTTCAGAACCAGCACCCCCAATCCCTCCTCCTCATCTCCGGTGACTTCAATCATGCTTCCCTGTCCTCTGCACTTCCCACCTTCACCCAGTATGTCAAATGCCACACTAGAGACAATAAAACTTTGGACCTCCTGTATGCAAACATCAAGGATGCATACACCTCATCCCCCCTGCCCCCGCTGGGTCGTTCTGATCACAACCTCGTCCATCTCGTCACAGACTACACTCCAGTAGTGAATAGACAACCCCTTGTGAAGAGGCCTGTGAAGCAGTGGTCTGAGGAGAGCAGTGCTAGGCTCAGAGACTGCTTCCAGACAACAGACTGAGAAGCGCTCTGTAGTCCCCATGGCAGTGACGTTGACAGCATGACTCACTGCATCACAGACATATCAACTTCTGTGTGGAGAACACTGTGCCGTCCAAGTTGGTGCGGTCTTTTCCAAACAACAAACCCTGGGTGACCTCTGAGATTAAGGCCCTGCTGAGTAAGAAGAAGAGGGTCTTCAACTCGGGGGACAAGTAGGAACTGCGCAGAATCCAGAGGGAACTCCGGCATAAGATCAGGAAGGGGAAGGACTGCTACAGGAGGAAACTGGAGAAGCGGCTGGAGCAGAATAATGCCAGGGAAGACTGGAGAGGCCTGCAGACCATCACAGGCCATGGTAAAAGAGTGGGGAGAGACCAACACAGTGGGGACAAGATCTGGGCAGATGAACTCAATCTGTTTTTTAACAGATTTGAGTCTGCCCTCCCCTCCTTCCCCTACCCACTCACCACTCTTCACCCCCACATCCCCATCCCAGCCATCCTCTACCCCCCTCTCCATAACTGATGATCAGGTGGAGTCAGCTGAAGAAGATCAAGGCAAGGAAGGCCTGTGTGGTCCCGATACCAAAGACACCGCATCCGAAGGAGCCTAACCACTTCAGGCCTGTTGCCTTGACCTCTCACCTGATGAAGACCATGGAGAGGATTATCCTGCAGCACCTGCAACCCCTGGTGGGCACTCAGCTGGATCCCCTGCAGTTTGCAGTTTGCCCCTGCTGCACAGATCACTGCTACACCTGGAGGACAGCGGGAGTGCTGTGAGGGTCATGTTTTTTTACTTCTCCAGTGCCTTTAACACCATCCAGCCGTCACTACTCAGAGTGAAGATGGAGAGTGTGGGAGTAGACCAACACCTGACTGCATGGTTATAGACTACCTCACCAACAGACCACAGTATGTGAGGCTCCGTCACTGTGTGTCTGACATGGTACTCTGCAGCACAGGTGCCCCTCAGGGTACGGTGCTCTCTCCTTTCCTCTTCACCCTCTACACCTCGGACTTCACACACAACTCCACACAGTGTCACATTCAGAAGTTCTCCGATGACACAGCCATCGTTGGTTGTTTTTCAGAGGGGAATGATCTGGAATACAAGATGGTCATCAGGGACTTTGTCAGCTGGAGTGAGCTTAACCAGCTACAACTCAACACCAGCAAGACAAAGGAGATGATCATTAACTTCCAGAGGAAAACATCCCATTTCACACCAGTGAACATCCAGGGAGCGGACATAGAGTTGGTAGTCAGCTACAAATTCCTGGGTGTTCACCTTAACAACAAACTGGACTGGTCCATCAACACCCACGCCCTCTACAAGAAGGGCCAGAGTCGCCTCCACCTGCTGAGGAGACTGAGGTCCTTTTGTGTGTGCAGGACTCTTTTAGTATTTGTACTTTATTTATCCCACAGCGGGGAAATTCACTTGTTACAGCAGCAAGCAAGATACGCAAGTAAAGAATACATATTGACTACAACATGGTTCAGGTTGTGCAGGTGTTGTAGAGCCTGACAGCGGTCGGTATGAAGGACCTGCGGAACCTCTCCTTCTTACATCGTGGGTGTAACAGTCTGCTGCTGAAGGAGCTGCTAAGGGAACCCACAGTGTCATGTAGCGGGTGAGAGGTGTTGTCCATGATGGATGTCAGCTTAGCCAACATCCTTCTCTCCCCCACTTCCTCCACGGAGTCCAGAGGACCGTCCAGGACAGAGCTGGCTCTCCTGATCAGTCTATTGATCCTGCTCCTGTCCCTGTCCGTGCTGCCCCTTCTCCAGCAGCCCACAGCATAGAAGATGGCTGTTACACCCACGGTGTAAGAAGGAGAGGTTCCGCAGGTCCTTCATACCGACCGCTGTCAGGCTCTACAACACCTGCACCACCTGAACCATGTTTTAGTCACTATGTATTCTTTACACTGTATTCTTTACTTGCGTATCTTGCTTGCTGCTATAACAAGTGAATTTCCCCGCTGTGGGATAAATAAAGTACAAGTACAATGTATGTATGTATGTACAGTATGTATGTATGTATGTATGTATGTATGTACTGTATGTATGTATGTGCAGTATGTATGTATGTATGTACAGTATGTATGCACAGTATGTATGCATGTACTGTATGCATGTACTGTATGTATGTATGTGCTGTATGTATGTACTGTACGTATGTATGTATGTATGGTATGTACTGTATTTATGTATGTACAGTATGTATGTACTGTATGTATGTACGGTATGTATGTATGTATGTACAGTATGTATGTATGTATGTACTGTATGCATGTACTGTACGTATGTATGTACTGTATGTATGTACAGTATGTATGCATGTACTGTATGTATGTACTGTACGTAAGTATGTACTGTGTGTATGTACAGTATGTATGCATGTATTGTATGTATGTACTGTATGTATGTACTGTACGTATATATGTGTGTATGTACTGTACGTATATATGTATGTATGTACAGTATGTATGCATGTACTGTATGGATGTACTGCATGTATGTATGTACACTCCTGATCAAAATGTTAAGAGCAGTTGAAAAGTGGCTAGAAGGATCATGTTGCACATTTGGATCTTAATGAGGTTTTAAATAGCATTTTGATCAGGAGTGTACGTATGTATGTACTGTATGTATGCATGTGTTTATGTCCAGTGACTTGAAAAAGTATTCATACCCCTTGAACGTTCCCACATTTTGTCACAGTCCGACCACAAACATAAATATATTTTATTGGCATTTTAGATGAAAGATCAACACAAAGCGACACACAATTGCGAAGTAGAAGGAAAATTGTACATTCAAGATTGAAGAGAGTTTTATTGTCATGTGCATAGTAAAACAGCAGTTATACCATGCAATGAAAATCTTATTCTGTTCATTCTCCCAAGAAAAGAAAGAAAACACAAGAAAAAGAACATAAGAAACATAAACACATAAACATAAATACCAATAAATTAAGCAACAACAACAGAAGAGACATTAATACAAATAAATAATACAAATAAATAAATAAATAAATAAAGTGCTATGAGTGTGTGCGTGTGTTGCGTGCGGCGTGTGCGAGTAATTCGTTGAGAAGCCTGATGGCCTGTGGGTAAAAGCTGTTTGCCAGCCTTGTGGTCCTGGACTTCAAACTCCTGTAGCGTCTGCCTGACGGTAGGAGTGTGAATAATGAGTGTTGTGGATGTGTGCTGTCCTTGATGAGGTTGTGTGTTCTTCGTAGGACTCTAGTTTTATAAATGTCTTGCAGTGAGGGGAGGGCTGCCCCAACAATGTTCTGTGAGGTCTTGATCACCCGCTGGAGTGCCTTCCTATCACGTGTTGTACAGTTACCGTACCAAACAGTGATGGAGGCGGTAAGGACACTTTCCATAGTGCATCTGTAGAAGCAACTCAGGATTGTGGTGGACATGCCGAATTTCCTCAGTCTTCTCGGGAAGTACAGTCTCCTTTGGGACTTCTTCATCATTTGTTGGGTGTTGTGAGACCAGGTGAGGTCCTCGCTGATGTGTGTGCCAAGGAACTTGAAGGTTTTCACCCTCTCCACCTCAGTCTCATCAATAAACAGGGGTCTATGCGGCTCCTTTTCCCTTGTTCTTGGGTCGATGATCATCTCTTTAGTCTTATCTGTATTGAGAAGGAGATTGTTATCACGACACCAAGCTATGAGGTCCACCACCTCTCTTCTGTATGATGTTTCAACACCACCAGTGATCAGTCCGATGACTGTAGTGTCATCCGCAAATTTAATGATGCTGGTGTTGTTCTGGGAGGCTACGCAATCATAGGTGAAGAGCTTGTAGAGGAGCGGACTCAGCACACACCCCTGTGGGGTCCCAGTGCTCACAATTCTTGAGCTGGATGTGCGATTGTGGACTCTGACTGACTGGGGCCTGCCTGTGAGAAAGTTAAACACCCAGTTACAGAAGGAGGGAGACAGGCCAAGTGTGAGGAGCTTATTTGTGGGTTTGTGGGGGCTGACTGTATTAAAAGCAGAGCTATAGTCTATAAATAGCATTCTGACGTATGTGTCCTGGCCCTGTTGGTGAGAAAGGGCTGTGTGGATGGCAGTGTTGACTGCATCATCCGTGGACCGGTTCTGGCAATATGCAAACTGTAGAGGGTCCACAGTTGCCGCTGGGATGCTCTTTTTGATGTGGGTCATGACTAATCTTTCAAAGCACTTCATAACAATAGGAGTGAGTGCTATAGGGCGATACTCATTCAAGCAGGTCACGTTGCACTTCTTGGGTACGGGCACTATGGTGGTGGACTTAAAGCAGGTCGGTACAGATGCTTGTGCAAGCGACAGGTTAAATATGTCAGCAAGCACATCAGCTAGCTGTGATGAGCAAACCCGAAGTGCACGTCCTGAGATGTTGTCTGGCCCTGCTGCTTTTCGTGGGTTTGTTTTGTTTAGAACCCTGCGCACATCAGCTGATGTCACCATGAGAGGTGAGTCCTGTGTGCTCCCCAAGTCCAGCCACCCTCTCTGTTCATCAGGAGTTTGGGTGTCAAAGCGGGCATAGAACTCGTTCAGCTCATCTGGAAGTGTGGTTTGGCTGGACGTGGCTACGCTACTCTGCTGTCGATAGTCTGTGATGTGCTGGAGCCCCGCCCACATGCGCCGAGGGTCTGAGGTGGAATAGTAGCCCTCCAGCTTCTGTCTGTACTGTCTTTTGGCCTCTCGTATGTACCTCCTCAGGTCATATCAGGCCTTTTTGTAGTCATCAGCGGTGCCCATGACAAATGAGTCGTAGCTTAGCCCTTACATCACAGTTCATCCACTGTTTTTGGTTAGGGTATTTTCTGTAATACTTGGTGGTGGTAACAGTCTCTATGCATGTGCTAATGTAGCCAGTAACAGCAGAAGCATATTCATCCAAATCAACAGTACAATCTTCCCTCCCCGCTGCAGTTTTAAACACATCCCAGTTTGTGCAGCCAAAGCAGTCCTGAAGTACTTGATCAGTTTCTTCATTCCACACTTTAACTGCTGTACTTACAGGGGGAGCTTGTTTAAGAAGTTGTCTGTATGTTGGATAAAGGAATATAGAGATGTGGTCAGCCTTTCCAAAGTGGGGTCTTGGAACAGCCTTCAAAGCACCTTTCATGTTGCTGTAGACTTGGTCCAGGATGTTATTTTCCCTTGTGGGAAAGCTCACATGCTGGTAATATTTGGGGAGGACAGTCCTGAGGTTACAGTGGTTGAAATCGCCAGATATAATGAATACAGCGTCTGGGTGTTTGGTCTCGTGTTTATCAATGATGTCATGCAGGAGGCCTAGTGCGTTAGCGGTGTTAGCTCGTGGTGGAATGTAAACAGCAGTTAAATACACAGCGCTAAACTCACGAGGTAAATAAAAAGGTCTGCATTTCACCATCAGCAGCTCAATGTCCTGCGAGCAGTGCTTTTCCATCGTCTGTACGTCTGTGCACCACCGTTTGTTTACGTAAACACAGACGCCGCCACCTCTGTGTTTACCAGACGCTAAAGTCCGATCTCCCCGGTAAGCAGCAAATGATTCCAACTGGATCGCCGAGTCCGGTATATCCTCCGTCAGCCAGGTTTCTGTGAAGGTGAGGACACAGCATTCCCTGATCTCACGTTGAGCTGTAATCCTTGCTCGTAGTTCGTCCATCTTGTTTTCAAGAGAGCGGACGTTGGCTACCAGCAGGCTTGGTAGCGGTGGCCTAGTCGCTCTAGCTTTTAGCCTAGCATGCAGGCCGGCTCGCTTGCCTCGTTTACGCCTCGGATGCTTTGCTCGCCGGGTATTCAGCTCACCAGGTCCGCAGGCTGCTGCGTTCTCCCGGCGTAGAAGAAAGGCAAAGTCTGAGAGGCTGAATGAAAGTTCATGGTGAACCCTGCCGATGTTCAAAAGTGTCTCTCTGTTGTAATGTACTGCGTGAGTGTGTTGAATATCCAAAATGAACAATAAAATAGCAAAAAATAGAAAAACACGGGAGAGTGTCACAGAGACGTCTGCCACGGAGGGCGCCATCTTAGACTTTCAAACTTGACTTTCAAATAAAAAAAAAAAAAAATGTGGCGTGCAAAAGTATTCAGCCCCCTTTTCTCTGAGTGCAACCAATTGCCTTCAGAGGTTGCCTGATGATTGCTGAATGAGCAGCTGTTGACCTAATGATCAAATGGAGTCCACCTGTGTATTCAGCTGGACAAAATGTGGGAAAGTTCAAGGGGTATGAATACTTTTTCAAGCCACTGTATGTACTGTGCATATGTATGTATGTATGTACACTTTAACAAAAATATAAACAAAACTGCACATTTCAGAGTGACCTTTTATTGTGGGCAGTCTAAGGCCTACCTGTGCACTAATGATGTGTCTAATCAGCATGTTGATATGGCACACCTGTGAGGTGGGATGGATGATCTCAGCAAAGGAGAAGCGCTCACTACCACACATTTAGACACATTTGTCAACAATGTTGGAGAGAAATGCTGAGATTGTGGATGTGGAACAAGTTTGACATCTTTCACTTCATCTCATACAATATGGGAGCAACAACAAAAGTGTTGCTTGAGTGTCTGTATGAGGCCTTGATGGACATGAAGGACGTACAGCAAATGAAAGAATGCAAAGCAGTGATGGTGGACGCAGGAGAAAGTGGGAGAGCCAAGGCAAAGGGTGGAGTCATGTCCGTAGCTATATGAGGTCTTGTAATGACAAGGTGCCTTGTACTTTCAACATACAATTACTTCCAAACCTGGAAAAAATACACCATCTCTGCTCAAAATGACTGGGTGGAAAGAAAAAAGCATGGGTGTGTGGGTGCTTTGACAGTCAACTTGCAGAAAACACCACGGTTTCCTGTAGAGCAGTGGGGACCTGAGGGGCATGTTCTACATTAAAGATGCTAAAAGCATTCCAATGTAGGAATATATACATTTTTAAATACCTCCAAACCCTCCTGTTAGCTCCACCTTGCAATAAAAGTCATGCTCAGCTCAGACAACCTACCCATTCTCTCTTCAATTGCTATTGTTCCCTCAATCCAGGTTTAATCCCCAAACATGGCTCAGGCACGCCAAATGTATGTAACGTATAGCTAGCTACTCACCACCTATTAATAATCCATCAACACATGAAACGTACACATTATCAACAACTTTCATCTTTGTGTCTCATAGCAACCATGGTGCTTTCATTGACCACCAAACCAAGTAGGACAGCTCAACGCTTGCTGACAAAACATTATCAGTGAAGTATAAAGACATAAAAACAAAAAAACCCACGAAATAAGATTAAAAAAAGATTAATATAATAAACATATCAAACAAAATAAATACAGGAATAAAATTTAAACCAAATCAATAAAATCATACAAAATAAAATAAATGCAAAGTTCAAAAAACAAATAAAATCTAATAAAATGAAATAAATCGAAAATAAAAAACAAATAAATAGAATCATATAAAATAAAACAAATAAGAAATAACCTAGACAAACAAATAAAATGTATACAAATGAACAAAGAAGTCAAATTAAATTATAAAAAAAAATAAAATCATGTAAAGTAAAATAAAGAAATGTATAAATTGAATAACAAACGTTAGACCTGTGTTCCCAAAATTATAAATGAGTTGTGTTTTCTGTGGAGAAAATTTATTATTTTGACAGGATTTTGTTTTATTTTTGAAGCAAAAAAAAATATTTTATATACATATATATATATATATATATATATATATATATATATATATATATATATATATATATATATATATATATAAATATATATATACATACATACATGTGAGTGCCTATAATACATATAATCTTAGTGTACAAATCAAAGACAAAAGAGAAGCAGAAATATGGGGGCGGGGGACTGTGAGTGGGCGTGGTGTGTGTGTGTGGATGTGTGTGTGTGTGTGTGTGTGCTGGGTAAGACCATGACGTCATCGGAAGCTGTTGAAAGAGCTGTGGTGCTGAACGGATAAGTCTCGTCTTCTCTTCTCCTTCGCTCAGTCTTGCTGCTCCGTCCTTAGCCGTCCTTACCCGGATCCGGGTGCTGGTGGATGCCACGCGGTCGGTGGTCGGTTGCGTCCACGCGTGGCGCACGCACTCACGCACGCACGCGGGGGGACCGTGTATGCAGGAGGCGTTCGCAACTCGTAAGTCGGTTCTTCTCTTTCTAGTCAATGGCGCTGCTCGGGTTTTTCATTCAGATGAATTGCGTGATGTTGCGTGATGTGTTCTGTGTGCGTGTGCGTGTGTGTGCGTGTGTGTGTTTGTGTGTATGTGGTGGGCTTGTGTGAAAGCTGTGAGGCCAAAGAAGCTCCGCTCTTCCAGCCGCGCCTATAAGCGTAGAGCCACCAGGGTTTGAGCATTTGACTGGAATTTGCATGATCCATCTCTCTGCGTCTCTCAGCATGCACACACACAACACATCCAAAAAGATCAACTTCTTCCTTGCATTCTGCCACGGAATGCAGAGTTCTATTGATTTACAGAAGCTCAGCTCTTTTTAATCAGCGGGTGGAAACAGTAATGAAAAGAACAACAACATATTCATAGAGTCTAAAATATAATGAATGCTTGGAAATGATAATTTGACATCCGTTTTCATTGAAAGAAATGATGGAAGTGAATCATAACAAGATGAATAAAATGCTATTTATGGATGTTGGCGCCATCTCTACCTCCCAACTTTGCTATCATCTGTTTTCACAGGACAGGGCTATGAAAAGAACTTTTTCCAGTGAGGCTGTGGGCAGCATTTAGATAAGTTTTTTACATTGGAGATGCTAAAAGCAATCCAATGTAACTCAGTTAATCATCTTTTACTTTGCTTTGTTTCTGTCCCGCCATTATCTCCATATGCTGGGCTTTTATTTTGTTACTTCTGTTTCCTGTTTCACACTAAATGCAGTTCCCTTTTACTGTGGTTGGAGAGAGCTGGGGAGCACAGCTGCTTATGAGTTGTCATTGGAGCTCTACAGTATTGCTTTCCAATGCTTTGTCCATTAGCATGTTCCTGGAATGATTCAACCTCTTTCCTGTTTCCACCTCCCAAGCCGACTTTCTTCCCGTTCCACCTCCCATGCCGACATTCTTCCTGTTTCCACCTCCCATGCTGACTTTCTTCCTGTTTCCACCTCCCATGTTGACTTTCTTCCTGTTCCACTTCCCATGCCGACTTTCTTCCTGTTTCCACCTCCCATGCTGATTTTCTTCCTGTTTCCACCTCCCATGCTGACTTTTGTGTTTATCCTTATCCGCTTGTGACTTTGTTTCATGCGTAATGTTGAGATAGATTGAGAAAGGTGGACGTTGATGAAAGATTGTTTGTGTTTTGGTGACCTTTGGAATGTGACCACAAACAGCCTGTGCATTTCAATTGGTTGAATGTTTTCAAGTGGCCGTGGTTGGAATGGGTTGAAAAGCGTGGAAGTGGTAAAACGTGTCCAATGATTTTTATGAAATGTTGGTGTGTGTGTTTGATTAAGTAAGTACAAAAGTAAACCAAATACTGCATGAGAGTACCAAGTGCATTAAATCAATAATTGAGAAAATATTGAAATAAGTAACACCTTCCTTCCTTCCTTCCTTGCTGCCTGCCAAAGATGCTGCACATGCATGAGTGGCATGCTGTCTGACAGGCAGACACGCTGTATAAGCCTGTGGGATGAGCTACTGGACAGGATAGTCGCCATGATCCTCTACTTAAGGCCACATCTGGTCAACGCAGAGGAAGGCAGCCGTCTCATCTGCGTGGACTTGTGTTTGCTACACTAGCATCTCACAGTGCTGATTTGACAACATCCAAATATACATACAGTACACACAGTGGCACCTTGGTTCATGTCTGCATTGTGGGTACAATTTTGCCTTGGCTTGCATTCGCCTGCTTGTTCAGCATCCAAAATACCGTCCAGTTTGTTTATGCTGGCCTATTGTCTGTATAAAAAACAGAAATACAAGTAATACAGTAGTAGTAGTAGTAGTAGTAGTCTGGCCACTGGGCGTCACTCATGATGCAAAACATTGATGAGACATTAGCTTAGATGACGTTCAGCCGTGGCACGTACGACGTGATAGAGTGAAAAAGAGTTCTCCTCCCATTCCGTGTGGAAATGATACGTTGTTGACTTCTTACTTTCCCCTCAATTTCCGGCCCTTTCTTAAATTTAGAATAGTAAATCAAGTGGAGGCTACCTTGTTAGATTAGAATCGAATGATGGATGGTGGTGGAGGCTTAAGGCAGGTAGGAGCAGTGGCCTGCGTCAGGGTGAGGTTGAAAAGTTTTCTGAGGATACCTGACAGTTGGTCTGCACATGCTTTTAACACTGCTCCTGGAATGCCGCTAGCATGCTAATGCTTAAAGCGGCAGCCATCCCTTGAGTTTCGGCAGTGATCTTGTAATATGCACATTAGCAATGTGTATAATAGGAGTGTAAAGGTGACTATAGGGGTGTTATTTCGTGTCTACAGGGCTTTAATAATGTTAAAACCATATTTTGAAGGTGGTAAACAGGTTTTCTATGTGTTATTTTCTCTTATTACATGTCCTATATTATAGGTAATAGGAGTGTGAAGGTGACTATAGAGGTGTTACTTCATGTCAAAGGGCTCTAATAATGTCAAAAAGCATATTTAGAAGGTGGGTTAGTGTTAGGGTTAGGGCCAGGTTAGGGTTAGACAGGTTTTCTGAGTCTTATATGTCTAATTTTCTCTTATTATGTGTCCTATATTGGAGAATAGTAGTCTAAGGTGACAAAAGGTGACTTCTTCCTCGTATTTTCTCTTATTATGTCAACTACATTGGTACTTACAAAAGTCATAAATATATTTCCTATGCTTTAACTACCAAAATATTCCATTTCTTAATATTGAATCCTAATATTAAATTCCCTTTCCACAGTTGGGTCTGGAACCAATGAACCGGCATAAACTGTATAAAGCTGCCACGCACTACGCAGCATAATATGCAGCAAGTAGGCAATAGGCGGGAGTTTCGGCTCTTTCAAAGAATACTGTCTTGTTCCAATGCACTGCACTTTTTACTTTTCACAACAAAGTTGGCTCATCTTAGCTGTTGCTCTTTTTTGTGTGGGTGTCAGCACCTGAGGCTTCAACGAGTTGATTTCTACATGAACAAGAAAGAAACCCTCCCGTGTCCAACGTAGCACAACAGAAAGTGTTCTGCTGCGCCAGCCCAAACAAACAAAAGGATGGTGAGGATGCTAATCCTCCATAGACGAAAAGACACGACCCTACATCTTAAACCTAAAGAAAACAAAATGGAAAACAAAACTAGCAAAGAAAAGCAATGCTGTTGCGCATTCTGCCATTTTTACTGAAGCAAATGTTCAAATTTGAAGTGACGTATGCGTCACTGATGACTAAATAGCCACACGGCTCAGTTCCATTGGTGGTAACAGTGACAGCCAGAATAGCTTCTTCTTTAGCTTGGACCAGGCCATATTTGATTGACAGATTTACTGTCCAACCATCCTCAATCAGACACATAAAAGCATCGTACAAATGATGCAAGCGTCCAGCCCAGTCAGACAAACAAATGACCAAATGGTGAAGATTTACACACAAAACCATTTATTAGCTGCTGAAATGTTTTTGTTTGGCTACTTTGGATACAGGAGGTGTCACACGTAAATGAACTCTGGTGACTTGAGTGTCCTGCCTCTCTGTGTGCTTCTTAAAGTGCTCATCACACCAAAGAAACTTCAATAACAGCATGAAAATACTCACCCCTGAAGTATTGATGTCATACTGCCGTCATCCGACAGTAAACTATTAAACACCAGTCAAACCGTCTTCTCAGCCACCACCTTATTGGCTGTGACATCACGTTGAGAGAGACTCCAGCGCCCACATTCAAGCAAACACAGCACGGATGCACAATCATAACTCATCATGTTAGCTTTTAGCAAATGGAAATCATTCTAACTCACCTCAGTTGCCTTTTCATGCCAGATAGTGAGAAACAAAGAATAGTTTGGACTTTTGCTTTGTTTTTGCTCCATTTCTGTGCTTTTATTGTGTTAAGTCTGTTTCCTGTTTGTACCGAATGCTTACCTTACCTTAGGGTATTGACGTGTTTAATGGATTATTTGGCAGCTCCGTTAGCTGTTTTCTACCTCCCGTGGTGAGTCTTATGTTTGCCTTAGCTGTTCTTCCTAGCCTTCTTTGCTATTTTTCTGCTTTTTGACTTTTTGTCCATATCATCACCCTAAACCGCAACCCCCTTAACCTTGTAGCCCTAAGCCTGTAACCCTAACAAAACTCTTCACCGTAACACCAACCCACTAATCCTAACCTAACTTCAGACCCTAACCCTAACCCCGTAACCTTCTAACCCAAACATTTAGCCCTAACCTAACTCCATACCCTAACCCTAACCTTCTAACCATAACCCCCGAACCCCCTAACCTTCTAACCCGAACCCTCTAACTCTAACCCCCTAACCTTCTAACCCTAACCCTCTAACCCTCTAACTCTAACCCCCTAACCTTCTAACCCAAACCTTTAGCCCTAACCTAACTCCATACCCTAACCCTAACCTTCTAACCCTTACCTAACCGCTAAACCTAACCCTCTAACCCTAACTTAACCCCTAACCATGACATTGAGATGACCTACAGTAATTACTGTATTTCTATTAATAATCACACCGGCTTCATTATAAATCCCACAGTTGCTTATACTGTATGTAGTCAGTGATGGTTTCTTGATTTACTCTATTGTTTATACAGTAGAATTGACTATGTTAAGTATTTATTATATGATATTCTTTTTGAATTGAGTGCGGAGGAGCAATTGCATTCATGAAATGTCTTTATTTGGACTTGGTGGATGAATGTGGAGTTTTTATGTTTCTTTCTGTCATGAATGCTGGTGAAACCTAACTGTGGAGGAGCGATTGCAGTACAGTCAGCTACACGTACACACACACACACACACACACACACACACACACACACACATGCACGTACACAGAGAGAGAGAGAGAGAGAGTGAAGCCAATGTTGTTCCAGTCTGCTGGCTGCTAAAGTCAATAACGTGCATCAATGTTGGAAAGTTCATTTGTTTTGATTGATTGGCTTACTGACTGTGTGCTTGACATACTGTATGTAGTGTTTGCATATATATATACTGTACTGTACATAGCAATAACCATGCATTAAAACATGTGTGCATCTGGTCAAGACGCCTCCCTGGGGAGATGTTGCGGTCACGTCCAACCGGTAGGAGGACCCAGGACACGCCGGAGAGACTGTGTCTCTCAGCTGGCCTGGGAACGCCCTGGGACCCATCTGAGAGTTCACTTTTCGTAGTGTCGGTGGTTACTTCAGCATAATGGCATTGTTGGCTTACTGTGTGATTAAATGAATAGTACAAATTAGAATAGAACCAAAGCAATGAACACATGATTCTTTTTACCCCCTCTTTTCCAATGGGGGTATTGTGCAAACACATTGGATGGCATTTGGACGGTTCCAGAATCTATATTTGATACCGAGAAGGAGAAAATATGCAGCAGAAGTAGCAAAGAGCACAAGGACGTGTGCAAGGTTACAAAGTGCGTGAAGATGAAGTGATGATGTGTCCACCTCTGCTTTACAGCCACTAAAGACAGCAGGGAGGATTTGGGTTAGGTTGAGTTAATCTTCCATTGTGGTTTATATTTAGAAAGACACTGTGTCTGAGTGTGTGTGTGTGTGTGTGTGTGTGTGTGTGTGTGTGTGTTTGTGTGTGTGTGTGTGTGCTGCCTGTAATCCAGACAACTTTGAACATCCCTGGTCTGTGATGACTGATGCATGTGTTACTACGCCATCCGGTTTATTTGCTGTGTGTGTGTGTGTGTTGTCTATGTCTTGCAGGCTTGCACACATCTCAGGAGGGATTTTGGCGTGTCCGCTCATCAAAATGTCTCTTTTCCACACAGTGGGCCTCACTGCTGTGGCTAGGCACTATTTGCTCACGCTTGACATTTCCACCCTTACTCACACAGCACAAACCACAGGGACTGTGCAGATACTGAAATAATGTACACAGTAAACAATGCTAGCATTTATAACCCACAAGGCATGCTGGGTATCTTCACGTTGGTTAGGGTAGTTAGGGTACATTGTGGGGTTTTGAGCGAAATAACTTCCTAATTATGTGGATTCAAAGCACATAATGACAGAATGTACCATTAATAAAAAAAAAATAAAAACATGCACAAATGCTGGCTCTGGACTATGTGGGGATTGGTTGTACTCATCTTTACAGATGTAACGAGTGCCAGCCAGCATGGTCGTGCGGACATGTGTTAGTATACCTGACTCTCTGACACCTTCAAAGTTCGTGGAGTTGACAGTCTGGGCTTTTAGCTCGATGTGTTATGTCAGAGTGTGGGAACCCAAAAATGCGATGCAGGGCAAAAAGGAGATGTAACAAAAGGCGAAGCCCACGGCTCCCACAGGAGACAAGAAAAGGCTGATCGCAGCTTAAAGCGAAGTGAAAGACATGATGCCATACACACAAAAGGTGCAAAAAAAAACTGGCGACAAACGTAGGGACTGGTATTTGGAGACGTAAAAGTGAAACGTATTGTTGTTCCCCGCCTCACAGCAGTCACAGGCGGGGTGACACCGTCAGCTCCCGCAGCACACTATCCGCCTCTCCTGGGTGAGCAATGAGCGTGTCACGGGCTCCCAACACATAGCTACAGCGCGCTTCTCGTTATAAAACATATTGCTAAGCTCTCGTAAATTCTATACTTTTATTTTACTGTGCAGTAACCTGCTTCACACTCAACTCAAATGATCCATCCATGACCCACCCATGGCCCTTCCATGACCCATCCGTGACCCATCCATGGCCCTTCCATGACCCATCCGTGACCCATCCATGGCCCATCTTCAGGCTTCTGGTTGAGGCCAGGAGTGGTATAATGAAATAAAACAAATATAATAACTACGACTGCACATAATGTCATATCAACACCTTTGTAAGAGCATGAATGGTAACTTAACATTGCCACTCATAAGACTGCAACATTGTAAGAAGTAAATGCAAGTGTTGCAGGTTGGATTCAAACGTAAATCAACATACAGAATGAAGCATCTGCCTCTACCTTGACATTTCAAACACTGTAAGTATGCATTATGCGGGGCGCCTTATAATGCAGCGTGCCTTATATGTGTACCGAGTTCCAAAATCTATAAGTGTTGCTGTGTGACTTTGATGAGCGCTCCGCTCGACTGATATATAAGTATATTTTATGAAACAGCGCCATCTATCCATCCGGGCAAGGACTAGCGTGGCACAGCGACATCCAGCGGATTACAAGGCAAGCTGGCCATCTTCCACTCCTACTGCAGTAAAAACATTGCAGACAAACACATCCAGCCCAACTACATCACCAACATGGATGACGTGCCGCCCACTTTCCACATCCTGGTGAACCACACTGTAGAGAAGGGGACCAGCACGGTAGATACACACAAGGGGGCACGAGAAGTCGGCTTTTGCTGTTATGCTTGGTTGCCACGGTAATGGACAGAAATGGCCACGTGTAGTGATTTTTGAGAGTAAGACGCTGCCTAAAGAAAATTTTCCAGCCGGACCAATCAAAGGGGCTGGAAGGATGAGGAGAAAATGGCTGAGTGCCGTGTACGGAAAGAGACCAGATGTTTTTTTCACACGCGTCACAAGTGCAGCAAATGAACTTGGAGCTTAACATCATTCCGGGAGGTTTGATGAAGGAACTCCAACCGCTGGACATCGATGTAAACACGGCGTTTAAAGTGAAGTTGCGAGCGGCGTGGGAACGATGCATGACAGCTAGAGAACACAGCTTCAGACTGGGAGGCAGCGTCGTGCGAGTTAGGCCATAATTTTGTGAATGGATTGTGGATGCTTGGGCTAATGTGTCTGATGCACTGTTGTTCGAGCTTTCACAAAAGCCATCATCATTTCTGAGGCGCCGCACGGCAACGAGACTGACTGAAAATGACGAGAGGGAACCTGGCGTGTTTGATGGAGAACTTTCCCCGCTGTTCATTTGGGATACAGAAGATGAGGACTTTGATGGATTTGTGGATGAGGATTGACAAAAAAAATAACGTGAGTACATCGTTAAATACTTCAATAAAGTACAACACAACTCAGTTTTGCTCTCGCTGGCTTTTTAAAAATATACAATAGCAAGCATGCTAGCGTATTGTAGCGTCGCTGGGAGCACTTCCTGTTCCCCAGCATGCTTTGTGGTAGTGTTTTGGTGCAAATGCTCTTAAAGTTACAAGTTTGAGCTACATAGTTGTTAGTTATTGTTCTGCAAAAATAGTGGCAGTGTCTTGTCTGTTTTTGCGTTGCTGTGTGATGTTTTGAGTTGTGCACCATGACTGAGACTGTTGTGTTGAGTGATGACCATCCTGAGTTCAAGTGAACTGAATGAGAATTCTGCTCTTAATCTGTCTAAAGAAATAAAGCATTGTAGCTTCCTCACTGACTTCTGAGCAAAACTATATGTTTTAGCGTTCATACCTGCGCCCAATAATACGGTGCGCCTTGTATATGTGTTAAATACAGAAATATCACCTGGAACTGAGACTGCAGCTTTTAATACGGTGTGAAAATGGTAGTGAAAATACGGTAGTCGTTTTTTTCACTGTAAGAAGTGAAGAAGTAGTATATATGCCAGCCACATCCAAGAGTCGGCTGAAGATAGCAAGGGTTAGAAGTTGATATATATATATGTTATCATTTCACTATGGAATCACAACTGTTTTAAATGGAGAAAAATATTGCCCTTCTGTCACTCGTGTGGCCCATGTTACTTAAAAATAAGCTTTCTTGGTGGAGTGTGTGTCGACACAGTCTTTCATGACCTGCATGACCACAGGCCATGTGCTAAGCTCCATCTGTAACCTACATGAAGACAGGGAAGCAGTAGAGTAATTAGTGCTGAGGTTGAAATGGCATCTGTGCCTCTGTGTTGCTTGTTAACCTCATTTTCAACTTCCTCTTCTTTCTCATTCCATTCACAGCTTCTCAGGCGGACACTTTGAAAGCGGCAAGCACCGTAACGAGCAACATTCAGACATGCAGAAACTGGGCCAGCAACAGCTCCATCCTGTGTTTTTGCACATTAGAAGAGCAGTGTTGGGAGTAATGATGTCAAAAATGCTACAAAATCGTTTTTCATTAATAGCTAATCCAGTTCATTACTATTTAAACATTACTACGTAACCCACAGTGAAATCTGGCACGTCCACAACCCAACCACAACCCATCCATGACCCATCCATGACCCATCCATGACTCATCCATGACCAATCCATGACACAACCATGACCCATCCATGACACATCCATGACACAACCATGACACATCCATGACCCATTCATGACCCATCCATGACCCATCTATGACACATCCATGACCCATCCATGACCTATCCATGGCTCATCCATGACTCCATCAGTGAACCGTCTGTGACGCATCTACAATATGAAATTAAAAAATGAAATGAATTCCTTACTTTTATCCCCGTGCTTGTCTTGCATACCGTAAGGGGCGTTGCAAAGGAGGGAGAGACAGTGTTGATAATGACACTACTACACTACTTAGTTATCACTGTCCATTTCATAGGAGCAGATCCTTTCACATGTTCAAGGACACCATCTTTATCCTTCATCGTAGCGGTAGCGTTTGGAGCGGGCATGAAGCCAACATTTATTTCTGCACACTCAACATTTTACCATGTCTACTTTCACTTTCCTTTTCTTTGACTCAGTCAGAGTCAAATGGGAAGAGTCTGCCTCACGCTTTTGAATGAAGGGAAAGGGAGAAAAGTGAATTAAAAAGAATAAGCATGACATTCTTCCTCAGTGTAGCGACTCCGGATTCTTATGCTACATGCACGTAAAAGGTTGTGTATGTGTTATTTCCTCAGTAGTAATCATTTATGGTAGTGCATTGTAACCACAATATGTCGTAGCACAAAATGCTATAACATGAAATGACGTAACACAAAACACAGTAACATGAAACGCTGTAACATGAAACACTGCAACATGGAACACTGTGAAATGAAATGCTGTAACATGAAACACACTAAAATGAAATTCTGTAAAACAAAAACACTGCAACATGGAATACTGTGAAATGAAATGCTGTAACATGAAACACTGCAACATGGAACACTGTGAAATGAAATGCTGTAACATGAAACACACTAAAATGAAATTCTGTAAAACAAAAACACTGCAACATGGAATACTGTGAAATGAAATGCTGTAACATGAAACACTGCAACATGGAACACTGTGAAATGAAATAGTGTAACATGAAACACACTAAAATGAAATTCTGTAATACAAAAACACTGCGACATGAAACAGTGTAGCATGAAATGCCGTAACACAAAACACAATAACATGACATACTGTAACATGAAATACTATTACATGAAACACAAAACGGCGTAACATGAAACACTTTAACATGAAACGTCATAACATGAAACGTCATAACATGAATTGGCGTAACATGAAATGCGGTGACATAAAATGCCCTTAAATGAATGCCGTAACAGGAAACACGCTAACATGAGGACCACCTACAGTTTATTTGACAGCCTATTAATTGTGAAATGACTTTCCAATGAGTTTTCATGGCAAAAAAAGAAATAACAGTGACAAACGACAGGAGACGCCATATCCTGGGATGGTCACGCGACTACTACATTTATGGATAAACAAGTGAAATGTATCCGGTAACAACAAAGCCTTATTCTGTGAAGCATTTTTGCTCTGTGTATTCTGCAAAAAGCCTGCCACGTTTTCAGGAACTCAGCTTGTGTTTGCGATGGCATGAACTTTGGGCTGTTTCTATAGCAACATTCCGCACACACACACACACACACACACACACACACGCACACACTGATGGCTGGCCAGCATTCATTTTCTGTGACTCTGTTACCCACGTAGATGCTTTTTGAATGGAATATACTCATAAAATAGAAACAGTTTCTTCTTTGAGTCTGTTCCGTGTGTTTGCTGTTCCGTGGAAAGATTATATCTTTTTTCAATATTTTCCGATTCATTAATTTAATTCTCATTTTTGTCATTGCCAAGGTATCTGCTGTTATTGGAAGAAGATGAAAAGAAAAAGCATAAACTCAGTGTTCATTTGTGACCTTCTTTCATTCTGACGGGAAAACTGACATGTGAGCAAACAGTGACCTCGCTTTGGGGGTCGCATTGCCAAACGAGCACAGGCGGTATGTCACGGCCACATGATGACTGCTTTGGTTGGGCTTGGAGATGTTGTGAATCCCAACAGAAGAACGACTTCAAAATATGAAGTTGGACACGTGTTTCATTATCCAAAAAAAAGCACGAGTCAGGAGCAACAAACAAACGTGTACACATTCAACACTGACATCCATGTAACGTATGGATCCACTATACAGCAGTGGTCCATCCAAATGTGGGCAGTGTGACCTGAGCCAGGATGGGGTGCTTTGCCAGAGGGTAATTGGCAGCCATGATTGTTCTTTTTAGTGGGCGGAGTTAACATGTGGGCATCAGTTATTGTGTTTTTAAAGGTAGACATGGAATGTTTCAGGTGCTTTTGCAAACATGCAGTCATTTTCAAGATACTAGCAACACTTTTATTCAATGTGAGGACCTGAGTGCGACTTTTTCAAAGAAAATGATGAAGATGGCTGATGCAATCCATTTGTATCTACCAGGGGTCAGCAACCTTTTGCATCAAAAGAGCCATTTTGGCCCATTTCCATGAAATTAAAACCTATTTGGAGCCACAAAACCTATTTGACCACTTCATATTAGTATTATATTATATTATATTATTATATTATATTATATATTGTATTAGTCACATTAGTCACATTCCTTAATGTCGTAACACGCTGATTAGTTCCAGTTCAAGTACCACTCTCCATGCCTCTTTAGTTGCCGTTGTTCATTAGCGACTACGGAAGCTAACAAGCGAAGTAGTCGACCAGCATCATGGTTTCTCACCGAGCTGACCCACCAGAAAACACTGCTGGCACTTTACCGGAGAATTGCACGGCACACGCTCAACTCCCACACAGAACTTTAAAAGGCTCATGATGGAATCAGAAGAGATGGCGTAGTGACTAAACAGAAGTATAAACCAACTGGAGCCACAGCAGATGGATAAAAGAGCCGCATGTGGCTCCGGAGCCATGGGTTGCAGACCCCTGGTGTTTACCCACCTAATATGATAGTAGAAAGAGTATTCAGTGGATACCGTGGTCCACCACAAAGGACATTGCATCAACATCATAACAAAATAATAATCACATTTTCTGTCAAAAACACAAGTGTAAATAAACAAATAAAACAATAAAAAATAAACGGTTACAATACTGCATAGGTGTCAAACTCAAGGCCCGGGGTCCTTGATTTGGCTCACCATATCATGCATGTCAAAAGTACACTTACTTTAATATTATATTTTTAAAATTTGTATATACAGTATATTGTAATATTGTTGGTAATATTAATTTTGTCTTTACTTTTTTAAGCTTTATTTTTCATTATTTTACTTGAATACTATTGTAAAATTATATTTATATTATTGCATTTTTATATGTATGCTATATGCTGGAATTGTATATGTTTTACTTAATATAAATATATTTAAATAAGTAAAAATTTTAATATATAAAAATACTTTTACAATAATACAAACTAATTTATTATTAATTAATATTAATATTTTTTACAATCATTTTATAAACACTGACCTTCCGTTTACAATAAATAATAAAATAATATATTAAAGTAAAAACAAAATGTACAATATACAAAATATTACAAACAAAAAAACGTAAAAATATAAACATTTTTAAATCAAAAAGACAATCTTGGGAGAATCACCCAAAAACCGCAAATCTGACATTTTTGGGTGTAAGAATGTTTATATGTGTGTCTTTTATAAATATATTATATTTCTCTCAAATGAATGATTCCACAACTCATGTGCAAATTGATCAAGCAACAAGTGACCTTCAAAGCCAGGTCAGGCAACTAACCCGTGTCTGTGGCGGTTCCTCATCCCCATTGTCAGTGCGGCATTATATTGCCAAAGTATGTGTGAGCGCGCCCTACATGTTACACAGAGGGAATTTGTGAGTATATTCTGGGACCGAGGAAAAAAAACAACTCCAAACTATGGGGGGGTCCAGTGTGGGACAACATAGGCACAAATAATCACATTTTACAACATAAGAACTCAAAGACTGGCACCAGGGGCGGAGTCAAGGTGGGTGGAGGTGTTCCAGCGCAGGCCGGCAGTTGATATTGATACTGTTGATATTGTTACGTTTCATTATTGTATTTATATATTGTTACATTTTGACAAATAAGTGTGTTTGCAAAATCACAGTCATTCAATGATGTTGACAAATTTCAAGTCAAAAGTAATGGAATCAGTATTGGTATTGCCAATACCAGTCTTGTAGTTATTTGGTATCTGATCTGTCTCGGAGTGCAAAGTCATTGATTGGTTTTCCCTCTCTGTCATGGATTTGTAGGTCCAGAGAAAATGGTAATGCTGGATGACTGTCTGCTGACGTCGGTGGAGTTCTTGCAAGAATAGTTCCATCATCAAGATTGCTATCATGGACACTTCCAACCTCCAGACTGAGCAAAGTGAGCTCTTTTGTGGAGGGTATAATTGCTGAAGCGTGCAAGCGTGCCTGCTGAGGAACATAAAAAGCCTCCAAAGCATGCAGTGCAGCTTTCACCACAGTCAGGGAGGCTCTGCATCATTCGTGAGTCCATGTGGGTGTGGAGATTGAGGTGACAAGAAAGTGATAGAACGGGTGTAAAAGTAAGAAAGAGCTATGGTACTTCACATCACCCCCTACTCCAGTTCCTGTCTGTGCTTCCTGGATGGCTTATCATGGAGCCTTGTGTTCCCCTGCTACTGGCTCCTGGATCAGCTGCTGGCCTCCTGCGTGGCGACCTCGCTGGAGAAACGCCAGCGCTCTCAGGAACCGTGCTCCCTGCTGACTCTCTGTGTCCTGATCATGGCACCTCTTTACTTGCTCCTCCTCCTCACCTCTCTGCCTTTTGCTCTGCTGGGCTTCATCATCTGGGCTCCCCTGCAGGTCATCCGTCAACCCTACCTGTACACCTACTGTAGGTTAGTGCTGATTTTCTGTCAAAATAAAATAATGCCATTTGTTCAGCAAAAGTAAACTAGACATGCATCAACCACTACGCACAGACCAATCCTAGACACGCGTCAAGAACCACTACGCAGAGACCAATCCTCAACATGCGTAAAGAGCCACAATGCACAGAGCAATCCTAGACATGCATCAAGAACCATTGCGCACCAACCAACCAATCCGAGACATGCATCAAGAACCACTATGAACAGACCAATCCTAGACACGCGTCAAGAACCACTATGCAGAGACCAATCCACAACATGCGTAAAGAGCCACAACGCACAGACCAATCCTAGACACGCGTCAAGAACCACTATGCAGAGACCAATCCACAACATGCGTAAAGAGCCACAACGCACAGAGCAATCCTAGACATGCATCAAGAACCACTGCACACAAACCAACCAATCCTAGACAAGCATCAAGAACCACTATGAACAGACCAATCCAAGACATGCGTCAAGAACCACTACGCACAGACCAATCCAAGACATGCGTAAAGAGACACAACGCAAAAAGCTATCCTAGACATGCATCTAGAACCACTGCGCACAAACCAACCAATCCTAGACATGCGTCAAGAACCACTACACACAGAACACTCCTAGATATGCATCAAGAACCACTACGCACAGACCAATCTTAGACATGTGTCAAGAACCACTACGCACAGACCAATCCTAGACATGCGTCAAGAACCACTACGCACAGACCAACCAATCCTAGACATGCATCAAGAACCACTACACACAGACCCAACCAATCCTCGACATGCGTCAAGAACCACTACGCACAGACCAATCCCAGACATGCATCAACAACCCCTACGAACAGACCAATCCTAGACATGCGTCAAGAACCACTATGCACAGACCAATCCTAGACATGCGTCAAGAACCACTATGCACAGAACAACCAATCCTCTACATGCGTCAAGAACCACCACGCACAGACTAATCCCAGACATGCATCAAGAACCACAACGCCTAGACATGCGTCAAGAACCACTACGCACAGACCAATCCTAGAGATGCATCAAGAACCACTACGCACAGACCAATCCTAGACATGCATCAAGAACCACTACGCAGAGACCAACCAATCCTTGACATGCATCAAGAACCACGGATTGATTGGCCAGAAGACTCACTTCACCTTGACCCCATAGAGAATCTCTGAGCTATTGTCAAAAGGAATATGAGAAACACCAGACCCAACAACGCAGATGTCTTGAAGGCCACTATCAAAAGCAAACTGGATGTTCATTACACCTGAGAATTGTCACTCAGCTTTCTGTTGGAAGTTGCTATGTATCCCCTGCGTTCACACTTGGCACTGTACCAGAGTCCAACTAGACGCTGACCAAGACCCATCTCTCAGACGGTGCCGGTTCATGTTTGCTCCAGTCCAGGGTCCCTTAGACACTTGTCCAAACAAACTGTACTAGCAGAGCAAATGTACCAGCGTTTAAAGTGGACCAGCATCCCAGGAATGGACGCCAGCCACACCAACATACCAGAACAGTGGACATGAGGTCAACCTCAGTCTGACTGAAACCAGGCGACGCATAGCAACACCCTTTCCATCCTCTTTCACTTTTCCAAAACCAGGTTTGGGGGGCAGTAGCCTCAGCTGAGAAGCCCAGACTTCTCTTTCCCTGGCCACTTTGTCCACTTGTCCTGGAGGATCCTGATGCAGACCAGTTGAAAGACATAGTCCCTCCAATGTGTCCTGGGTCTTCCTCAAGGCCCCGGGAAGGCGCCCAGACGGCATCCTGATCAGATACCCAAGCGACCTCATCTGGCTTCTCTCAATGGAGCAGCAGTTCTACTTCAACCTCCTCCCGGTTTGATGGCGTTCCTAATCCTCTCTCTAAGGGAGAGCCCAGCTGACCTATGGAGGAAACTCATTTTGGCCTCTTATTTCTGCAAGGTTGTCCTTTCGGTCAGTACCCAAAGCTTATGACCATAGGTGAGGCTAGGTAGCTCCACCGCTAAATACAGAGCTTTGCATTTTGTCTCAGCTCCCTCTTCACCATGACGGACCGATGCAGAGTCCGACACCCAACAGGAAGTTAAGTGAAAATCATGGACGCCTAGAAGCATAAATAGAGTAGTTAAACAAATTAATCTTTTCATCAGTGGGGTTGTGTTGTTCACGACAGTTTGCTGAAGTTGTCACACACACCGTCTCCTTGCAGCATGTGTATATCATTTGTGTTCTCTTCGTTACATCTCAGTTGGTAAAAATTCCATCATAGATAAAAGTCCTACTTTTGCATGAAACCCGGAAGATATCTTGTTGTTGTTGACTAGTGGACTACATGTTCTAAGCGTTTAGCTATGCTAAATACACACATACAGACATTTACATATTACGTAAAAATGTAAACAATATAAATCCTTTTTATTTCATTTTTTTCCCAAGAAGGTGACTCAATAATTTGCCAAACCATGCCTCTGGTTTGTGTCTCTTTACCAGGCCAGACAAGCATCAGGCTGAGCAGGGTGAGGCTGGGTCAGGATTTGTTGGGGTCAGAGACTGGAAACCCCAGGGCAAGAGCTTCTGTTTCTGCAGTGCCAACGTTTGCCTGCTGCCTAACTCCCTGGCCAGGTTCAACAACCTGTCAGACACCCATGGGAGAGCATGGGAAGTGGGCAAGAGGATCCGAATTGGTGCCTGTCGGCCTCAGATTAAAATCTACATTGATTCACCTACCAACACTTCTATCAGGTATGTAGAGCATCCTCAAGATTACATGTCACTGAAAATTACGGTAATGACTGCATGTTGGCATGTTAGTGCCAAAGTGTAGTGACAAGTGTAGCCAATGCCGGTGTGGCAGCAGCAGTGCCAAAGTACATTGGTAAACATCACTTCCTAACACCTTAAGAGTTGCACTGAACATCGAGTTGATAGTTTGGGCTTTTAGTTCAATAGTTAGCACTCTGGACTCTTGGTCTGCAGACCATGTTTTGATGCTCTAGTGAAGTGACTAAGCTCTTTTGACGGTGTTCTGATCCATTTATAGCCCTTTGATGGCGGAGCTGGTTATAATGTGCAATTCTCCACCAAAAGTCACAATTAAATGTTCAATCAATATCTAGTTTTGCTTATGTCAACAACCACTTACAGTATGTCAACAGAAATGGGTCCCACTGTATCCAGGTGAATATGGTAACTTGCTTGTGTAAGATATGCAAATAATTCTTTCTCTTTTTGTCTTCCAATTATTAGTGCGACCTCCTTCAGCAGTCTCGCCACTGGTTTCCGTCGTACCTCCTCCCTCGACCAGCGGCCGGACCAGACGCACATCGTTAATGGTCCAGCAGAACATGAAGCCGAGCCTCTCGCTGAATGTCCGATTCACCCCTCAGGTGCTACAGGCTGCCCAATTCATCCGTCTGCAGGAGTGCAGGCATCCTCTGAAGGCCCCATTCACTCAGATGCAGGAGACACCACAGTGGAGTGCCCCCTCCACCCTGGAGAAACAAACAGCAACTTAGGGAGTGCTATACACACTGTGGCTGATGCTGCAGTCTATCCTATGCATGCTGTGGCCGATGGGGCAGACTGTCCTATGCATGCTGTGGCCGATGGGGCAGACTGTCCTATGTACGTTGTGACTGATGGGCCAGACTGTCCTTTGCACGCTGTGGCCGATGGGGCAGACTGCCCCGTGCACGCTACAGGGGCACGTAGTGGCCTCAGCAATCACGGCTGCCCCATGCATGGGAAAGAGATGCAAACTAAAATCACCAATGAATGCCCGCTTCACACCGCAGGGGTTCAGATCAGCATCAGTGCCCCAGAGCCTGACCCTCAGGAGGAGGCAGCAGAAACCGGTAACCACCAGCCAAGGGAGCTGGCGGGAGACGATACTGGTAACATGACCGCATCAAGAGAATCCCTTGCTCGATACCATGGAGGTGATGGTGGCGGAGTGATATCCTCAAACAACACCCTGTCTCACGTGCCTCGCACTTCAATGTTTAAACGCCCCGGTAGAAAGCGCCGCCACGGAGATGAAACGTTCGACCATGAGATTTCTGCCTTCTTTCCTGCCAACTTGGACTTCCTTGCCCTACAGGAAGTTTTTGACCATGGCTCGACGAGTCGGCTGCGGCAGCAGTTGCACCGCTACTTCCCGTACGTGCTGAGTGATGTCGGGCGGTATGGCTGGAAAGGCTGCGGGTCCAGTTTCAAATTCTTTAACAGTGGCCTGATGCTTGCAAGTCGATACCCAATCCTGGATGCACGCTATGAGTGCTACCCCAACGGAAGAGGAGAGGATGCACTGGCAGCCAAAGGAGCACTTTTTGCCAAGGTGAGAGCTTTTTTCTCTTTTACCTTTGATAGACCAAAAGTATTCGGTGCGTGCTATCCTGTCTGGATACTCTGATCTACTCCTCTTTTCTGACGGTTTTAATGTCATTGAGAATATGCAAACACTCCGCTATCAACGCCCCAAAATGTTAACACAAATGACTTTTTTTTACAGCTTTATGATTATAGTTTTACATGCAGAAAAGCATTTCAAATGCATATAAATGTAAACTGAAAGGGATAAAAGAACATTTAACATGACTTGGCATAAGGGGCGAGCAGGGTGCCACACCCAGTTAGGTCAATTCCAAGGGCTCATGACTGACAAGGGCCCCAGTAAATATGTAAATCATTTTGCTATCTGGTTGTGATTTTTTTTTAAAGTATAGTCAGAGAACGGTTAAAAAATTCTCTTGAATTCGGTAGTAACAGTTAAATATCCACACAAAAGTAAACTTCCATATTGACTGAGCACCCCCGATAGCTACATGGTTTGGTCCACTACTACCTTCACTGTGCTTCGTAGCTGCAGTGTGTGCAGCGTGCATGTCAGTCTGTAGCTGTGGCATAGCAGAGTGAAACTATGCTACCAGTGCCTATATGGTTTATGGTTTAATTTTATTTGAACATGCATGCAAGTTACAATAGAATACATCTCATGAATCATTTCACAGTTCCACATGTCCAAAAGGAGTAGGAAGAAGCAAAGCTTATTTAATCTTACCCCCATCCGCTTCACATCTAGTACAGTACATGTTATTCACTTCCTGTATTCCATATCAGATTTTTTAATATATAGAATAATGTTAAGGTAATGTAACAATATGATGATGTAATTGTTATTTTTCTCACAATTAATATAATAATCAGTATAATAATAAATAAATAATAATAGAGACAAGCACAACAAAACAAGTTCGAGACTCTTCTGCTTTGTATTTTGATGGCCTGATGGCCTGTGGGTAAAAGCTGTTCGCCAGCCTTGTGGTCCTGGACTTCAAACTCCTGGAGCGTCTGCCTGACGGTAGGAGTGTGAATAATGAGTGTTGTGGATGTGTGCTGTCCTTGATGAGGTTGTGTGTTCTTCGTAGGACTCTAGTTTTAGAAATGTCTTGCAGTGAGGGGAGGGCTGCCCCAACAATGTGCTGTGAGGTCTTGATCACCCGCTGGAGTGCCTTCCTATCACGTGTTGTACAGTTACCGAAAAAAACAGTGATGGAGGCGGTAAGGACACTTTCCATCTATAGAAGCAACTGAGGATTGTGGTGGACATGCCAAATTTCCTCAGTCTTCTCAGCAAATACAGTCTCTTTTGGGACTTCTTGATAATTTGTTGGGTGATGTGAGACCAGGTGAGGTCCTTGCTGATTTGTGTGCCAAGGAACTTGACGGTTTTCACCCTCTCCACCTCAGTCTCATCAATAAACAGGGGTCTATGCAGCTCCTTTTTCCTTGTTCTTGGGTCTATGATCATCACTTTAGTCTTCTCTGTATTGAGATGGAGATTGTTATCACGACACCAAGCTATGAGGTCCGCCACCTCTCTTCTGTATGATGTTTCAACACCACCAGTGATCAGGCCGATGACTGTAGTGTCATCCGCAAATTTAATGATGCTGGTGTTGTTCTGGGAGGCCACGCAATCATAGGTGAAGAATGTGTAGAGGAGCGGACTCAGCACACCCCCCTCTGGGGTCCCAGTGCTCACAATTCTTGAGCTGGATGTGCGATTGTGGAGTCTGACTGACGGCGGCCTGCCTGTTACAAAGTTAAACACCCAGTTACAGAGGGAGGGTGACAGGCCAAGTGCGAGGAGCTTATCTATTCTTTGAGTTCTTTGTTACTTTACAAATGTCATTGACGTACAAATTTAACAGTTTTGGCCCCAGTATTGACCCCTGGGGTACTCCACACGTGATATTTAAACTCCCAGATGTATATTCTCCTAGCTTTACAAATTGTTTCCTCTTTGCCAGGTAGCTTTTAACCCAATTCAAAACTAATCTTCTAATTCCGTACCTTTGTAATTTTGTTGTTAAAATAATGCGATGAATTGTATGGAAGGCTTTTGCAAGATCCATGAATGCTGCAACTGCACACCTGTGGTCTATAGCATGAGTCATTTCCTCCGTGATTTCCATCAGTGCCATAGAAGTTGAAATGTTAGCTCTGTATGCGTATTTACTACCTGCTAGTACTTCATTCTTATTAATACATGTGTCCAATCTGTTCTAAAATAGCTTCTCCATAATTTTAGAAAATTGAGGTAATAAGTATATTGGTCGGTAATTTGTAATTTGTAGATTCTTGTTACGAAATGTTCCAGTCTGAAATGATAAGTTAATAATCTATGTTAACGCTTCTAAAATCTCATTGATAACAATTCAATTCCATTACAATCAGTTGATGTTTTTGCTTTAAAATTTTTAACGTCAGTGTTTTCCTTTTTAGTTCCATCAGTGAGAAATATGGAATTGAGATCTATGGTTTCATTCCTTTCCTCCATTGTCCAGAGTTTTGGAATTTTTTTTTCCAGTTTGGCTCCAATATTTACAAATTAGTTATTAAACATTTCAACTACCTCATTCATATGCTTTGTGACAGAGCGACAGGGTGCTGCAGCGATGTGCCTGTTCACACAACAGTAATTGTTTCATGTTAATAGGGCTCACGGTCTGCCTTTGCTACCTTAAAGTTAGGACACAAATATAACTCCATAGACGTGTGCCTCCAAAAAAGTCTTGTTAAGTGCTGACTGTTGTAGCGCATTGACCAGCCCCTCACTCCTCAATCTGCATCGCTTGTCCACTACACCGAGCCAGCAAGCCGAGTAAGAGCACCCCAAAAGTAGGAGTGTGGGGGTGCCCAAAGTGCAGCTCAGAGGCCATCTGCAGCCATGGCTCATTTATCATTGCATCACTGCAGAAACGAAATAATCTTTAAAAAACAGCAAAAATGATAAAAAATACAGCAAAACGCTCAATTAGAAGAAGCTGAAATGTTGAAGCCAATAACCTGTCACACTCTCACCGAGTACCCACGGTGCTTTTCCTGTTTTTGTGCGCCGTCGCCTTCAGTTGCTGTTTTTGTGTCACTTATTTGGACTAATTATTAAAACCATTCTCACTGCTGGAACTCTCCTGTGTCTGCATCCGGGGATTCACCCACATTGCATTTCCAAGTCGTGACAGAATAATCCAGCCATTTTATGGATCCCGCAGAGCAGGAACATGTGCAGTTTGCCCTACAAGCCCAGGGCCAGATGCTTTCTCGCCATGAGCAGACGTTGGTGGACCTAACTACCCTGGTCCGAGACATGCACGCCCGCATAACAGGCCCGGCGGCGCCAGAGGATTCCTCCCCGTTGGCCTCGCTCCCCGTGGCACTCCCCACCGCCAGCCAACAGGTCCGGGAACCCAACCTGCCACACCCTACCAGGTATGAAGGGGACTTTGGGGGGTGCTGGCTATTCCTACATCACTGCCTCCTCATCTTCAATCAACAACCTCAAACCTTCGCTTCAGAATCTGCCAAGGTGGCCTACATTATTGGCCTGTTATCAGGCCGTGCCGCAAAATGGGCAATGGTGGTTTGCGAGTGCAAACCGGAACTCCTCACCGACTTGCCCATGTTCATGGAGGAGATAAAGACTGTTTTTGACCATCCTATGAGGGAGCGAGAAGCGGGTCTACGGCTCCTGGCATTGCGCCAGGGCTCCGGCTCAGTGGCCGACTACTCAATAACATTCTGCATCCTGGCAGTGGAGAGCGACTGGAACGATAAGGCCCTCCGCTGCGTGTTCTACGCCGGCCTCAACTCCCGCATGCAGGACGAGATGGCGTCCCGCGACGAGACCCGCACGCTCGAGGAGCTCATTGCTCTCTCCATCCGGCTGGACGGTCACTTGCAAGAATGCGCCCGACAACGCGAGAGGCTTCCTCCCAGCGCAACTAGGATGTCATTCCACGACCAAGAGTTCCTTCCCCTGCCGCTTCCTGCCTCACTCCCTCGGGAGGTTCAGTCGGAGATCACCGAGGAGGGGATTCCCATGCAGCTGGGAGCCCACCGACTGTCGGCCACGGAGAGGAAGCGCCGCTTGTTGCTACGGCTGTGCCTTTACTGCGGAGCGGCGGACCACTCTATATCGCGCTGCCCCCACCGTCCTCGACCCAGGCGTGCGCCCACGTCGCCGAGCTCCATCCCGACAGGACAGACTTCACCGCCTCGCCCTGCCTCTACTACAGCCGTGGGCCGATTGCAGGTCGAAGGTACGCTGTTCTGGGGAAAGGGGGGGTCTTTTGCCATTTGTGCCTTAGTGGACTCGGGAGCAGATGAGAACTTTATTGACAGTGGACTTGTTGAACAGTTTAAGATCCCGCTTGAGCCGGTGGACAGACGCAAAATTGTTCGCTCGCTTGATGGACGCCTCCTTGCGAACATTACGCATAAAACACGCACCGCGTTGCTCCTCCTCTCGGGTAATCACCATGAGGCTATTTCCTTTTTTGTCATCTCCTCTCGTTCCGCTCCCGTCGTTCTTGGTCTCCCTTGGTTGCAACGTCACAGTCCCCTTATTGACTGGTCCACTCTTAAAATTAATAGTTGGAGCACTTACTGCCACTCACACTGCTTGCGCTCGGCTTTACCTCCCGTCTCTCTCTCCAACGCTGCCGCGCTCGCATCCCCCGATATCTCTCAAGTCCCCAGGGAGTATCACACTCTTAGCGAGGTGTTCAGCGGTGAACGCGCTATGACACCCCCCCCTCACCGCCCGTACGAGATGTTTTACAGCCGCTTCCTTCGTTGCGGCTGTATAACATCTCGCTGCCTGAACAGAAACCTCTCGAGGAATACATCTCTTCCTCCCTCGCGGCAGGGCACATCCGACCCTCTTCTTCACCGCTGGCGGCAGGGTTCTTTTTTGTGAAAAAGAAGGATGGCACATTGCGCCCATGCGTTGACTTCCGAGCGCTTAATAAGATCACCATCCGCAATAAATATCCTCATCCCCTCCTTGACGCGGCATTCACACCACTTCATGTCGCCGTTATCTTCACAAAATTGGACCTCCGTAATGCTTACCATCTTATCACAGTTAGAAAAGGAGATGAATGGAAAACTGTCTTCAACACCCCCTTAGGCCATTTCGAGTACTGCGTCATGCCTTTTGGCCTCAACAACGCACCCGCAGTCTTTCAGTGCCTTATTAATGATGTCCCCAAGAGCCAGCCCAGATATGTTAGGTCGGTTCGTCTTTGTCTATCTTGACGATATACTTATTTTTTCCTCCTCTTTTGAGCTTCACCGTCAACACGTGCTGCTCGTCCTTCAGCGCCTCCTAGAGAATCGGTTATTTGTCAAGGCTCAAAAATGTTCTTTTCACACACCTTCTGTTTCCTTTCTGGGCTTTATTGTGGAGAAGGGGCAGGTTAGACCAGATCCTGCTAAAATCCAAGCAGTGGTCGAGTGGCCCACTCCTACATCCAGGAAGCTTCTGCAGAGATTCCTAGGGTTCGCCAACTTTTACCGGCGCTTTATTCGGGATTTTAGTAAAGTGGCTGAACCTCTGAACAAGCTTACATCCTCTACGGTGCCATTTTCATGGACTCCTGGCGCCGACTTGGCCTTTAGGAGTCTTAAGAAATTTTTCACCTCCGCTCCTGTCCTTACCCCCCCCAACCCCTCTCTCCCCTTTATTGTCGAGGTGGACGCGTCTGACACGGGAGTCGGGGCTGTACTCTCCCAGCACTCCAGCTCCGATCAGCGGCTGCACCCCTGCGCCTTTTTCTCCAGGCGTCTTTTGCTCACTGAGCGCAACTATGATGTTGGCAACAGGGAGCTGCTGGCAGTGGTCCTTGCCCTTCAGGAGTGGAGGCACTGGTTGGAAGGAGCATCCCATCCCTTTGTCATTTACACGGACCACAGGAACCTGGCTTACATCTGCTCCGCCCAACGCCTCAACGCTGATACCAAGCGCTTTGTGGCGGCCTGTTCCATCTGCACCCGAAGCAAGTCCTCCCACCAGGCCCCAGCTGGGTTCCTGCGACCCCTCCCCATTCCCCCCCGCCCATGGTCACACATCTCAGTGGACTTCGTCACCGGACTCCCCGCATCAAGAGGCTTTACAGTCATTCTGACCATCGTGGACAGGTTTTCTAAATTCACCCACTTTGTCCCCCTCCGCAAGCTTCCCTCCGCCATGCAGACCGCCAATCTTCTGGTTCAACATGTGGTCCGCCCGCACGGCATCCACAGCGATATTGTGTCTGATCGGGGTCCACAACTTTCCTCTTCCACCTGGAAGGCCTTCTGTAAGGCCCTGGGGGCCACCGCCAGCCTGTCCTCAGGTTATCACCCCCAGTCCAACGGCCAGACGGAACGGGTCAACCAAGACCTGGAGGCTACCCTTCGGTGTGTGGCTCATCAAACCCCCACTTCGTGGTCCGTCTTTCTTCCATGGGTGGAGTACTCTCATAACACACTGGTGTGTTCCTCCACGGGCATGTCGCCATTTCAAGCAGTCTATGGTTTTCAGCCTCCTATATTTCCATCCCAGATACCAGAAGGGGCGACACCATCACTAACCTTCCACATCCGTCGTATCCACCGGGTCTGGTGCAACACCCAAGCCGCCCTCGCCCGCACAGCCAAACGCAACCAGAGATTGGCCGATTGCCATAGGAAGGCGGCACCCAACTATAAACCGGGACAGAAAGTGTGACTATCTTCCCGGGACCTCCCCCTGGCAGTGGAGTCCAGGAAATTGGCACCCAGATTTGTCGGCTCATATGAAGTGGTGAAGATGGTGAACCCGGTGTCGGCCCAGTTGAAAATCCCAGCCTCTATCAAGTCCAACCCGGTATACCACGTGTCTCGCCTCAAGCCGGTCACCTCCTGTGAGTTCAGCCCCCCGCCAGTGCCCCCTCCGCCACCTCTGTTGATCGAGGGCCACCCTGCTTTTACTGCCAGAGGCATCCTGGACGCCAGGAGACGGGGCAGGGGTGTCCAGTACCTAGTGGACTGGGAGGGATACGGCCCCGAGGACCGGTCATGGGTGGCGCGATCTCTTATCCTCGACCCATCGCTCCTCACTGAGTTTTACAGTAAGTTCCCGGAAAAACCGGGTGGTCTGCCGGGTGGCGTCCATTGAATGGGGGAGGGGGGATACTGTCACACTCTACGGTGACACAGGTTTGTTACCTTTTTAAGTTTGTCTGCTTTATGCTTATTCACGATATTGTCTTGTTTCCTCATGCCTTGTCTGCTTGTGTGCAGAAGCAGACACCTGAGCTGGGCGGAGCTACTGGTTTCCTGCAGCTGTTCTTCATTAAGCACCCTTTATTATCCTCTCAGCTGCTCCTGGCCAGTGCTAGATTATTGCCTCTGTTAGCTACTGCTGCCGCATGTGTGTTTCGTGTTCTGGACTCACCTCCGTTCAGGTCCTCTAGCTGCCGTCCTGCAGCCCAGTAGCCCGTCCAGCTCCTGCGGTGGAAGTAGCCGGAGAGTTGTGCCTCTTGAGTACCCACGGTGCTTTTCCTGTTTTTGTGCGCCGTCGCCTTCAGTTGCTGTTTTTGTGTCACTTATTTGGACTAATTATTAAAACCATTCTCACTGCTGGAACTCTCCTGTGTCTGCATCCGGGGATTCACCCACATTGCATTTCCAAGTCGTGACATAACCAATAATAACACAAAGTATTTGTATGTATAACAAATTGTATATATATCTATCGATATATATATTCTGCTCTCTTTTTGTGGGGGGGGGGGGGGTGACCAGGGACCCTGGGGGGGGGGGGGGGGGGGGGGGGTGAGGGGGTGACAACCACAAAAAAAAAAGAGAGACAAGAGACAAGGACAACAGCAGCAACAACAACAATTGTGATAGAACAACAGAAACATGCAGGACAACATCAGCAAATAAATGTCTGTGACAACTATAAAGACGAACAAGGACATAAGGACAAAACAATATCAACAACCACAATGACGAAGCTGTCAATGACAATCACACATAATAGCAGTCATGAAATGATGAACTATGACAGTGATCACAATGACAATACTGCATTGAAACAGTCACACATAATAGTAGTAATGAAATGATGAACTATGATCGTGATCACAATGATAATACTGCATTGAAACAGTCACACATAATAGTAGTAATGAAATGAACTATGATAGTGATCACAATGATAATACTGCATTGAAACAGTCACACATAATTGCAGTAATGAAATGATTATCCATGATAGTGAACAGGATGAAAATTACTGTAATGCACATCATTTTAAAAAGGAAAAAAAAACAAACTATATTCATACTGCTGATATCACCGTCGCTGTAATAAAACCAACAACATAATAACACCCTGGATAACTCAGTGAGTAATGTGGGGAAGTACGTATGTACTGTGAGTGTGCATATGTACAGGTATCTCTGTATGTGGGAAAGACTTCATATATATAAAGGTGCAAGAATGTGTGGGCGTGTAATTGTCACTGAGAATGCATGAAAGGAAAGGGGCCGCCTTCCACCTCCCAGAGAGCCCCGCCCCAAATAGCCAGGCCTGGCCCCGGCCGCCAGAAGGCCACCAGGCCCACAGGGGCAGGCAGCACAAAGATCAGTGCCCCAAGAGCCAGCCCAGAGAGCCCTGGGGGAAAATTTCTAACATGGGAATAAAGTCAAAATATTAGGAGAAGAAAATATACAAGAAGAATGTTGAAATGTTTGGAAAATTATACAAAAAGAATCACCAGCAGGATTTGACCAGAGTAAAGTCAAAATATTAAGAGAAAAACATAGTTTGTAATGAGAAAAAATGAGAATAAACTTAAAAACATAAAATGACGAAAAATATCATTTGAGTAACACTGTAGAAATAAAGAAAAAATACATCATCAAGATACATCAAGATATGAAGTTTTAATTACGAGAAGAAAATTTACAAGAGGAAAGCTGAAATGAAATAGTTGGGGAAAAAATCAGCAGAAACAGAAAAAACAGCTTTAATTTTACGGGAATAAAGTCAAAATATTATATGTTATAATATAATATATATATATAAAATATATGTTTGCCACTGCCATTTATTATGTTGTTTACATTATTCATGCTTTATATCAGGGAGACGTGGTAGTGGTGGTAGTGGACTTATTTGTACGTCTTTTACGTATTTTTTGCGTGAGAGGCAAAAAGAGGTGATGACGCAACTTCACAGTAAAAGTTGCCATAAAAACGGCCACAAGGCAGCATTTCTTAAGAGCTCGGCATGGATCTTTTGAATGTATTAACACGCTTGACATCAAGGAGGAAATGAGAGAGCATGGAGGAGCATAGCGTGCAGAAGGTTCCGCATCAGAGGGAAATTTTAATGCATGCACATGCACACGTGCGCACACGCTTGTGCACACACACACACAGTTGAGTTCAAATTGTGAAATGGTGTTACATTTGTACAAGTAAATAAATTGTTATTTTCTTGTAAAGCAACCCTTTACTGTATGTGTTGCTTGTGTTGTGGTATATCATCCATCCACTTTCTATGGTCCTCATTAGGGTTCTGGGGGTATGCTGACTTTGAGCGAGAGGCGGGGTATGCCCTGGACTGGTCTGTTGTGGTGTAGTTGAAAACTGAAAGATGAAAGAAGAGAGTCTAATCTTTCTTTTGGTAGGTTCCATGTTCATATAGCCATTGAACACAATATTCTGTGTGCCTTGAAAGATCAGTCCAAATGGTCTACTGAAGGGGTTGTCTTTTTATAAATGGCTGCGATTGAACAAATGAATATGCGGGTCACATTATGTACATTTTCGGAGGTTTTTTGGCCTACAAAAAAGTCTTTGTAGGCAAAATAGGTGTATCCCATTACGTGCATTAATTAGCTGCCTCTTTTTATCAGTTTTTTTAATCATTAGAAGGCACATAAAGATTGTGGATGATGGGCCAAATTCCAAAAAAAGTGCACTTTTCCTTTAAGTCCCAGGTATCGAATGGCAGGTATCGCCCGCCCGCCACTGCATGTGAGTAAAAGAGAGAGAGCGGCACAGATTATTAATTAAAAATGTTTCCCTAAAGAGGTAAACCATAATTAAAGCTCTTTTTACACTCAACATTTATCCACTCCTAGCATTGGATCGCTTTTAGCATCTTTCAAGTCCAATATGTAAGTGAGCCCGACCCAGTCATTTCATTTTTATGTATGCAAACCTCGGTGGAAAAAGTTTGGACCCTCCTGGGTTCCACAGCTGATGAATGATAGCCAGTGAGTCTCGCTGGGTGCGGGTAGAACCGGGGCGGAGCTGGCAAGGGCGTGTCGGCGGTCATGCTAACACCAGTGCAGCGTTGGTTCTACAGGAAATTGGCAACCATTGTTTGTGATGCAGCAAAAACACACACTCGCATATCATTTCCACTGCTCCTTCCTTTATAGCCGGGAATTGGTTTTATCCGGCCGTGATAAGTGAATATCCACAAAAATGAATTCCTTGTTGATAAAAGGAAGATTTTCATACAGCATAGAAAACCTGTTTACGCTTCTGTTCACGAGAAGGACGTTTTTTACCATTATTAGAGCCCTCTCGACAGTACATAACACCCCTATAGTCACCTTTAAACTCCTATTACCCAATATAGTCAACATAATAAGAGAAAATAAGAACTAGAAAACCTGTTTACCACCTTCTAAATACGCTTTATAACATTATTAGAGCTCTTTAGACATTAAATAACACCCCTATAGTCACCTTTACACTCCTGTTACACAATATAGTTGACATAAGAGAAAATAAAACATAGACACAAGACACACCTTATCACATACACAGGTGGGGCGGGCTAAATTGGGGTGCCTCGTGCCTGTTCGCCAGGGTCGACGGTGTGGCTGGGGGCCTGGCCGTCGCGGTGGCTCGCCCGTGGTGGCCTGGCTTGTGGGGTGCCTTTGTCTGGTTCACCTGCCTTTCCCTGGGGTGACCCTCTGGGGCCTGTTGATGCCGGGGCTTGCGCCGGGGGGGGCGGCTTGCGGTGCTTCCCCTGGACTGACACGTGCTGCGGGCGCCTCTGCGCTCTTGGGGCGGGTTCGGCGGTCTCTGGGGGGCGGTGCCGGTACTGCGGGTGGCCCATGTGCTGCCGCGGGGGCTTGTGGTTGCTGCGCTGCGGCGGCTGCTGGGGCGCCGGGCCGGCTGGTGGGTTCGGGCTTGGTCATGCTTGCGGGTACTGTGGGCCTGGGTGGCGGGGTGGGTGGGAGGGCGTGTGCCCTGGGTCTGGGCCCGTTGGGGGGGGTTGTGCTCTGCCGGGCGCTTGGGCGTTTGTCGCCGTTGCGCTTTGTGCTCTGCTGGGCTGCTGTCTGTGTCCTCACCTCCCCCTGTCTGTCTGCGGGCTTGTCGGGGGTGGGGCTCTGGTGCGCGGGTGGTGCACTGTCGGCTCTGGTGGCATGGTGCTGGTCTGGCTTCTGGTGGTTGGTGGGGTCCGTCGGCTGGTCTGCTGCTGGTCTCGCCTTCTCGGCTCTGGTGCTTGGCCTCCCTGCGGCTTGGGGTGCGGTACTCCCGCTCCTTCTTCGGGGTTTGCTGGCCCGCGGTGGTCGGTTGCCGCTGTGTGGTGGTTCGCCTGGCTGCTTGCCCGTTTTCCCGCCTGCTTGCTCAGCTTCCCACTTTCCTCCTCGCTGGCTCCTCTGTCTGCCTTGCTGGCGGCAACCTACCGTTGGGAGGGTGTGGCTTGGTGTCTTCCTGCTCCCCGGTGGTCCGCGCTCTCCGCGCTTGGGTTCTGGATTGTATGTCTGGGACCCCGGGGTCCCCGGCTCCGCTGCTCCTTGGGTTACCAACAGGGGATAGGGTGAGGCTTCCGGGTGTCGGGCAGTCGACCACTGTGTGTGTGCGCGTGTGTGCATGCGTGCGTGCGTGCATGCGTGTGTGCGCGCGCGTGCGTGCGAGCGTGCGAGCGTGTGTGTGCGCGCTTGGGTGCGTAAGAGTGTGTATGTGCGTGCGCGTGGGGGCGTAGGAGTGTGTATGTGCGTGCGTGTGGGTGCGTAGGAGTGTGTATGTGCGTGTGTGTACTTTTATTTATTTATTTATTTATTTTATTTATTTGGGGGGGGGGAATACAGGGGTTTGCTCCGTGGGGTCGAGTGCTGGGTGATACATCTCTGCCGCCCGTGCCCCCGCCGGGTGGGTGGAGGGTGTGCCTCCTGCATCCCTGGGCGGGGCGGCCCTGTGCCGGGGGTTGGCCGGGGGTTGGCCCGGGGCAGGCCGGGCTCCGCTCCCTGGAGGTGGGGGTGGCGGTGGGGGGGGATTGGCGCTTCCGGCGTGGGCGGGCTTCTTTCCGGTTGTGGGGGCGTCTCTGGGCCTGCCAGTTTGTGGCCCCCGGTACTCGTCTGCCTTTGTGGGGTGTGATCTCTCGCTGGTCTCGGGGGTTGGCTGTCCTCCGGCCCGAAGGCGCCCTGTCTTTGGCTGGGATTAGCTCTCTTCGGCCCCTTGCTGGTGTTCCCGGGGGGGAGGGTTCTCTGGGCTGGCTCTTGGGGCACTGATCTTTGTGCTGCCTGCCCCTGTGAGCCTGCTGGCCTTCTGGCGGCGGGGGCTCGGCCTGGCTATTTAGGGCGGGGCTCTCTGGGAGGTGGAGGGCGGCCCCTTTCCTTTCATGTATTCTCAGTGACATGCCCACACATTCTTGCACCTTTATATATATGAAGTCTTCCCCACATACAGAGATACCTGTACACACGTACATATGTACTTCCCCACATTACTCACTGAGTTAACCAGGGTGTTATTATGTTGTTGGTTTTATTACAGCGACGGTGATATCAGCAGTATGACTATAGTCTTTTTTACAATGATGTGCATTACAGTAATTTTCATTCTGTTCACTATCATGGATAATCATTTTTATTACTACAATTATGTGTGACTGTTTCAATGCAGTGTTATCATTGTGATCACTATCATAGTTCATCATTTCATGACTACTATTATGTGTGACTGTTTCAATGCAGTATTATCATTGATATCACTATCATAGTTCATCATTTCATTACTACTATTATGTGTGATTGTCATTGACAGCTTTGTCATTGTGGTTGTTGATACTTATTTGTCCTTTATCCTTGTTCGTCTTTATAGTTGTCACGGACATTTATTTGCTGATGTCGTTCTGTATGTTTCTGTTGTTCTGTTCTTGTTGTCACAATTGTTGTTGTTGCTGCTGTTGTCCTTGTCTCTTGTCAGTCACTCTTTTTTTTTTGTCCCCCTCTCATCCCTGCACCCCCCCCCACCCCACCCCACCGTTTCCTTTTCTCTTCTTCTCTGTCCCCTCCTGCTCCGGTCGCTCCAAATTTGCTTAATAACAAGCATCAAAGTCAAATAAATTCTGTATAACAGGGGAATTGTATATCACACTTCTCCCTGGCAGAGTAAATCTGTTGAGCACTTGACGGCTTTTAGATGTACAGATGTTCTATCTGCTTTAAAGGCTGGACAGGACAGGGTTTAAAAAAAAATTTTTTTTAATTTAAAAAAGACATATAAGACATACAAAACCTGTTTACCACCTTCTAAATATGTTTTTTTAACATAAGAGCCCTCTAGACATGAAATAACGCCTTTATAGTCACCTTTACACTCCTATTACCCAATGTAGTAGACATAATAGCAGAAAATAAGACATTGAAGACACAGAAAACTTTTTTTTGTTCGCGGGAATATTTTGGTTTTAAACAAAATGAACAAGGTGAGCGCATGAACACAGATCAACCGATATATGCGTGTGTTCCAAAGTAGTGACAAGGAAGCGGGGGAACACGAACAACTAGCATGCACACCTGAAACACCACCATCCTTTTCAGTTTCCCCAACTGGGGAAAAAAAATAACTAGCACTGAAGATGCAGCAGAGACTAATAGCGCTAAATGATGCGCGCTCACACAGTGTCGCTCGCTACACAGCATTCAATACGGTTGAAAAGCCAACATTTGGCAAAACGTTACAAATGTTTGACAGACAGTACAAATTGCCTGGGAGAATGCACATGTCACAAACAGCAGTTCCTGGACCGTACAACTGAGTGAAAGAAGACATGTTGAAGGACATCAACGCTGATGTGGCTCACACGGGTACACCAAATTTGAGTATCATATCATGGTTCAAATGTGAATTACACCTCTCACGACAATACAGTAATTCATGGAGAACAAATAAGCGTTTTATTTATTCACCCACACAGTACGGGTAATCTCGCCTCATTGGAGTGTTTTTTAAAAAATGATCAGTAATGGGAGCTATTTTAAATTTTAATGTGAACAGACTTATCGGTATAATGTCACAATTCCCCTAATTTGTCTACATATTATTATTTTGGTACTGATTTTAGTAGTTATTTATTATTTCTATGTGTGTGAGTGTGGCCATGTGCTTGTGTCTTCAAGAAATGACCAAAGACATATTTTTATGTCTGTTTTTTTAAACCCAAACGCTCACTCCCAAAGATGTATTTTTATACGTGTTTTTGGCACAAGAGGCGAAAAGAGGCGATGGTGCAATTGCACAATAAAAGAGGTGACGTTTCATGTGGTTTTAAGCCATAGAAAAGTGTATTTGATAACAGCTCGGCATCGATCTTTTGCATGTATTCATGCACTACAAGCAAGGAGGAAGTGAGAGAGCGTGGAGGAGTGTACCATGTGGAATGTGACAATGCAAGCACACACACTTTATCTCCAAATGGGAAAATTGTAAAAAGTTCGTAAATATATTTTGATGTAAAAAAAAAAAAAAAAAATTGTGTGTTGTTTATGTCGGTATAGTTGTTTAGATATTTGAGCTGTCACAACAAATATTTATGTCAAAGTTATGCTTTCCACAAAAACCTTTTTTAGTCAGGAACTGATGTTATCTTGAGACTTCCCTACGTTCTACTGCTGATGCCTAAAGAAGACAAAACGGTAGAAACCAACTTGTTTTTCCTGATAAAAGAGGGAGTCTCATGTTTCCTTTGGTAGGTTCCATATTTATACAGCCATGGGAGACAGCATTCTGTGTGATCAGTCAGAATGGTGGAAAATGGCCGCTACCTAAAGGGTTGTCTTTTGAAAAATGGCTGGGATGGAACGAGTTCATGATGATGGCCTAACGTACTGTATGTTCCATCCAGTGGACTTTTCCTCATCAAAATGAACAGAAAGACTGAAAATAATCCATCAAGTCAAAAACTGCACATAACAAAGATGAAGTCAATTCATTGCATGCATCTCGTCAAATGAGTCAAATCAAAAACGTCATCATTTAGAAATGAGATGTCATATGAGTGGGAGTGGAGTTTGCCGTCTTTCATCATGTGCTATTTGCGTCTGCAGGTCCATGTCGGCACCTCCCATCAAGACCAAAGAGTTGTGGGGTATCTGACATGCACCCACCTGCACGCCATAGAAGGTACAAATATGAATATGGTGTGAATATGATGCCTTGATTGACAAGTCAAGGTTTGTGTCTGCCTGGAAGCAAAGCTTTGTGTGGAAACGTGCGTGTGTGTGTTCGTCCTCCTGCAGTTGCTATGGTGACCGGCTCAAGCTGCTGGTGGCGTCACTGCCCTATTTCCAGCGCTGGTCAATGGCTCCCTCATTTTTTGCCCGAGACATGTCTCCCGCCCTTGCCTGATCTTTCTAGCCCCTCCTTCGCCTGTCACAGGTCTAAACATAGCACTGCCAGGGCGCTTCCTAAATATAGATGATATGTCAATGCACAAATAAGGGAAAAGCATGTGTTGTACAGTATATCACTCATCCTCCTTATGTACTGTAGGTTATATACAGTAGGTTAGTCCTTAACTGGTGCCACTTTGTGCATATGTGTGGCTACATACAGTATGTATACCCTCGTTTATGGCAGTTCAGTGGTTCCTGTAAAAGTCCTTATTTCTAAATGGAATATTTTGGTAGTTGGAGCATAGAAAACTTGTTTATGACTTTCTAAATACCACTTTTAACATTATTAGAGCCCTGTAGACATGAAATAACACCCCTATAGTCACCTTTACACTCATATCACCTAATATAGTAGACATAAGAAGAGAAAATATGACCTATAAGACATAGAAAACGTGTTTAAAATCTTGTAAATACGCTTTTTAACATGATTAGAGCCCTCTAGACATGAAATATCCCCCCTATAGTCACCTTTACACTCTTATTGATACTACATATCATCTCAATGTCTTTGAATGCATTATATTTGTATTTTGCTTCATTTAGCCATTTCTATGCTTGAAAATGTTGAGGCTAAAAAATATGTACCCTGTGCTTAAATATGCACATTTTTGACAACAACCAGCCATGTTGAAGCGTGAAACAGCATGATTTATTAATTAAAATATTTTTGAAAAAACATGACATTAGTGTAGCCATGAAATTGCAATGCAAAGCGGCGAGGGATTACTGTATATATACAGTAGTGTGAATATAGTATGTCCTGTATGGAGGGGGAAAGTTGGTCTGAATTCTGACCATTTTTTCCAGAATGGTGCAAACATATACACACTGGTGGATTAAAACCTTCCGTGTCTTGAGGTTTCACGGCTACCAGCGTGCTCCCATAAATTCTTTTAAAACCTAATTTTGGTCCGTAACCACAAGAAGACAAAATGCTCCAATTCTCATGGACATCTGCTAGAGCTGACAATCAAATGAAATATTCAAAGCCATCCACAAATATTTGTATTTGTACTTTATTTATCCCACAGCGGGGAAATTCACTTGTTACAGCAGCAAGCAAGATACGCAAGTAAAGAATACATAGTGACTACAACATGGTTCAGGTGGTTCAGGTGTTGTAGAGCCTGACAGCGGTCGGTATGAAGGACCTGCGGAACCTCTCCTTCTTACAATACCTTAACACCTGCTGCTTACACTATTAGACTTTTATTCTTCTCACCCTTCATGTTCTCTCATCCACATTTGCAACAAAAAATCTTCATGGAAACTCATCCATCATCTTCCCCTTTTTCAAAAACTGAGAGAAATACCACCTGAGATGCAAAACATCTGGATGCAACCATCCCTGACCCCTTGTCAAACATCTGGATGCAACCATCCCCCACCCCTTGTAAAACATCTGGATGCAACCATCCCCCACCCCTTGTAAAACATCTGGATGCAACCATCCCTGACCCCTTGTAAAACATCTGGATGCAACCATCCCGCACCCCTTGTAAAACATCTGGATGCAACCATCCCTGACCCCTTGTCAAACATCTGGATGCAACCATCCCCCACCCCTTGTAAAACATCTGGATGCAACCATCTCCCACCCCTTGTAAAACATCTGGATGCAACCATCCCTGACCCCTTGTAAAACATCTGGATGCAACCATCCCGCACCCCTTGTAAAACATCTGGATGCAACCATCCCCCAACCCTTGTAAAACATCTGGATGCAACCATCCCTGACCCCTTGTCAAACATCTGGATGCAACCATCCCCCACCCCTTGTAAAACATCTGGATGCAACCATCCCCCACCCCTTGTAAAACATCTGGATGCAACCATCCCCCACCCCTTGTAAAACATCTGGATGCAACCATCCCTGACCCCTTGTAAAACATCTGGATGCAACCATCCCGCACCCCTTGTAAAACATCTGGATGCAACCATCCCCCAACCCTTGTAAAACATCTGGATGCAACCATCCCTGACCCCTTGTCAAACATCTGGATGCAACCATCCCCCACCCCTTGTAAAACATCTGGATGCAACCATCCCCCACCCCTTGTAAAACATCTGGATGCAACCATCCCTGACCCCTTGTAAAACATCTGGATGCAACCATCCCCCACCCCTTGTAAAACATCTGGATGCAACCATCCCTGACCCCTTGTAAAACATCTGGATGCAACCATCCCCCACCCCTTGTAAAACATCTGGATGCAACCATCCCTGACCCCTTGTAAAACATCTGGATGCAACCATCCCCCACCCCTTGTAAAACATCTGGATGCAACCATCCCCCACCCCTTGTAAAACATCTGGATGCAACCATCCCTGACCCCTTGTCAAACATCTGGATGCAACCATCCCCCACCCCTTGTAAAACATCTGGATGCAACCATCCCCCACCCCTTGTAAAACATCTGGATGCAACCATCCCCCACCCCTTGTAAAACATCTGGATGCAACCATCCCTGACCTCTTGTAAAACATCTGGATGCAACCATCCCCCACCCCTTGTAAAACATCTGGATGCAACCATCCCTGACCCCTTGTCAAACATCTGGATGCAACCATCCCCCACCCCTTGTAAAACATCTGGATGCAACCATCCCCCACCCCTTGTAAAACATCTGGATGCAACCATCCCCCACCCCTTGTAAAACATCTGGATGCAACCATCCCTGACCCCTTGTAAACCATCTGGATGCAACCATCCCCCACAACTTGTGAAACATCTGGATGCAACCATCCCCAACCCCTTGTGAAACATCTGGATGCTACCATCCACCACCCCTTGTGAAACATCTGGATGCACCCATCCACCACCCCTTGTAAAACATCTAGATCCCCCACCCCTTGTAAAACATCTGGATGCAACCATCCCCCACCCCTTGTAAAACATCTGGATGCAACCATCCCTGACCCCTTGTCAAACATCTGGATGCAACCATCCCCCACCCCTTGTAAAACATCTGGATGCAACCATCCCCCACCCCTTGTAAAACATCTGGATGCAACCATCCCCCACCCCTTGTAAAACATCTGGATGCAACCATCCCTGACCTCTTGTAAAACATCTGGATGCAACCATCCCCCACCCCTTGTAAAACATCTGGATGCAACCATCCCTGACACCTTGTAAACCATCTGGATGCAACCATCCCCCACAACTTGTGAAACATCTGGATGCAACCATCCCCAACCCCTTGTGAAACATCTGGATGCTACCATCCACCACCCCTTGTGAAACATCTGGATGCACCCATCCACCACCCCTTGTAAAACATCTAGATCCCCCACCCCTTGTAAAACATCTGGATGCAACCATCCCCCACCTCTTGTGAAACATCTGGATGCAACGATTCACCACCCCTTGTAAAACATCTGGATACCCCATCCCTTGTAAAACATCAGGATGCAACCACCCCCCACCAGTGCTCAACAGATTTACTCTGCCAGGGAGAAGTGTGTTATACACTTCCCCTGTTATACAAAATTTATTTGAGTTTGATGCTTGTTATTAAGCAAATTTGGTGCGACCGAATCGGAGCAGGAGGGGACAGAGAAGGGGGGGGGGGGGGGTGGGGGGGATGAGAGAGGGACAAAAAAAAAGAGAGACAAGAGACAAGGACAACAGCAGCAACAACAATTGTGACAACAAGAACAGAACAACAGAAACATACAGAACTACATCAGCAAATAAATGTCTGTGACAACTATAAAGACGAACAAGAACATAAGGACAAAGGACAAAACAATATCAACAACCACAATGATAACGCTGTCAATGACAATCACACATAATAGTAGTAATGAAATGATGAACTATGATAGTGATCACAATGACAATACTGCATTGAAACAGTCACACATAATAGTAGTAATGAAATGATGAACTATGATAGTGATCACAATGATAATACTGCATTGAAACAGTCACATAATTGTAGTAATGAAATGATGAACTATGATAGTGATCACAATGACAATACTGCATTGAAACAATCTCCCACCCCTTGTAAAACATCTGGATGCAACCATCCCCCACCCCATGTGAAACATCTAGATGCAAACATCCCCCACCCCTTGTGAAACATCTGGATGCAACCATCCCCCACCCCTTGTAAAACATCTGGATCCCCCACCCCTTGTAAAACATCTGGATGCAACCATCCCCCACCCCATGTTAAGCATACATTGGTCCCTGCGGTTGAAATGATGCTGCTGACGGAAATCCAATTCCCATGATGCTTCGAGTGCAGAGGCAGGAAGTGGTGAACTGGAAGCTAAGATGAAATGTTGTGACGGTGCTTTGCTGTGACAGATGTGACGTACGTTTGGTGGCATGTAGAATTACTGCAGCTTCTGCTTGGACTGCGTTCACGGATTGTGTGGTTCAGGATTTTTGGCTAAAGCTTCAACTTCAACGTTCAACTTCCATGGTGACCAAGCACAATGTCCTACCTGCTGCCAGGTGATGCCTCAGTGAGATGCCGACAGCTGGACTGGTTGCTCCAGTGGGGGGAGGAGTTTCGCCAAGCTTCATCCCGACCTCGGGAAGGAAAGAGAGCTCTGGAAGACCTCGTGGCCTTTGATGTTCTTCTGGGAGACCTCAACTTTGACAATTGCTCTTCAGGTATGCCTTCAAGACCAATCATCATCATGTTTCTCTCAGCTTCTAACCACTAGAGGAACATTACAAAAGAATTGCCTTTATATTCTTTGTCTCTTTCAGCAAAATTATACCTTTCATGTCTGATTTACACACTTGGACAAAATAGTTGGTACCCTTCGTTCAAAGAAAGAAAAACTCACAATGGTCACAGAAATAACTTGAATCTGACAAAAGTAATAATAGATACAAATTCTATGAAATGTAACCAATGAATGTCAGACATTATTTTAAACCATGCTTCAACAGAATTATTGAAAAAAATAAACTCATGAAACATGCCTGGAAACCAAATGATGGCACCCTAGAAAAGACTGAAAATAATTCAAGATTCAAGATTCAAGAGAGTTTTATTGTCATGTGCATGGTAAAACAGCAGTTATACCATGCAATGAAAATCATATTCTGTTCATTCTCCCAAGAAAAGAAAGAAAACACAAGAAAGAATAAGAACATAAGAAACATAAACACATAAACATATATACCAATAAATTAAGCAACAAAACAGAAGAGACATTAATACAAATAAATAATACAAATAAATAAATAAAGTGCTATGAGTGTGTGCTTGTGTTGCGTGTGGCGTGTGTGAGTGCTTCGTTGAGAAGCCTGATGGCCTGTGGGTAAAAGCTGTTTGCCAGCCTTGTGGTCCTGGACTTCAAACTCCTGTAGCGTCTGCCTGACGGTAGGAGTGTGAATAATAAGTGTTGTGGATGTGTGCTGTCCTTGATGAGGTTGTGTGTTCTGCGTAGGATCTCTTTAGTCTTATCTGTATTGAGAAGGAGATTGTTATCACGACACCAAGCTATGAGGTCCGCCACCTCTCTTCTGGATGACGTTTCAACACCACCAGTGATCAGGCCGATGACTGTAGTGTCATCCGCAAATTTAATGATGCTGGTGTTGTTCTGGGAGGCCACGCAATCGTAGGTGAAGAGCGTGTAGAGGAGCGGACTCAGCACACACCCCTGTGGGGTCCCAGTGCTCACAATTCTTGAGCTGGATGTGCGATTGTGGACTCTGACTGACTAGGGTCTGCCTGTGAGAAAGTTAAACACCCAGGTACAGAGGGAGGGAGACTGGCCAAGTGTGAGGAGCTTATTTGTGAGTTTGTGGGGGCTGACTGTATTAAAAGCAGAGCTATAGTCTATAAATAGCATTCTGACATATGTGTCCTGGCCCTGTAGGTGAGAAAGGGCTGTGTGGATGGCAGTGTTGACTGCATCATCCGTGGACCGGTTCTGGCGATATGCAAACTGTAGAGGGTCCACAGTTGCCGCCGGGATGCTCTTTTTGATGTGGGTCATGACTATTCTTTCAAAGCACTTCATAACAATAGGAGTGAGTGCTATAGGGCGATAGTCATTCAAGCAGGTCACGTTGCTCTTCTTGGGTACGGGCACTATGGTGGAGGACTTAAAGCAGGTCGGTACAGATGCTTGTGCAAGCGACAGGTTAAATATGTCAGCAAGCACATCAGCTAGCTCTGATGAGCAAACCCGAAGTGCACGTCCTGAGATGTTGTCTGGGCCTGCTGCGTTTCGTGGGTTTGTTTTGTTTAGAACCCTGCGCACATCAGCTGATGTCACCATGAGAGGTGAGTCCTGTGTGCTCCCCAAGTCCAGCCACCCTCTCTGCTCATCAGGAGTTTGGGAGTCAAAGCGGGCATAGAACTCGTTCAGCTTATCAGGAAGTGTGGTTTGGCTGGACGTGGCTACGCTACTCTGCTTTCGATAGTCTGTGATGTGCTGGACCCCCGCCCACATGCGCCGAGGGTCTGAGGTGGAATAGTAGCCTTCCAGCTTCTGTGTGAGCAAAGGGACATGTTCATTCAAAGTGTGTCCCCTAACGGGTGTCTACAACCTTGCCATCAGTCAGTGGGCCTATAGATAGGACTTCAGTCAGTCCCTGTGCTGTTTGGTCAGATGGTGTGTACCACACTCAACATGGACCAGAGGAAGCAAAGAAAGCATTGTCTCAGGAGATTAGAAAGAAAATGATGGACAAGCATGTTAAAGGTAAAGGCTAGAAGACCATCTCCAAGCAGCTTGATGTTCCTGTGACAACAGTTGCACGTATTATTCAGAAATGTAAGATTCATGGGACTGTAGCCAACCTCTCTGGACGTGGCCGCAGGAGGAAAATTGATGACAAATCAAAGAGACGGATAATACGAATGGTAACAAAAGAGCCCAGAAAAACTTGTAAAGAGATATAAAGTGAACTTCAAGCTCAAGGAACATCAGTGTCAGATCCCACCATCCGTCGTTGTTTGGGCCACAGTGGACTTAATGGGAGAAGACCAAGGAGGACACCACTGTTGAAACAAGTCCTAAAAAGCCAGACTGGACTTTGCCAGACTACATGTTGACAAGCCACACAGCTTCTGGGAGAATGTCCTATGGACAGATGAGAAAAAATTGAACTTTTTGGCAAGGCACATCAGTTCCATGTTCACAGATGAAAAAATGAAGCAGATCAAGAAAAGAACACTGTCCCTACTGTGAAACATGGAGGAGGATCTGTTATGTTCTGGGGCTGCTTTGCTGCATCTGGCACAGGGTGTCTGGAATCTGTGCAGGGTACAACGACATCTCAAGACTATCAAGGGATTCTAGAGAGAAATGTGCTGCCAGTGTCAGAAACCTTGGTCTCAGTCGCAGGTCATGGGTCTTGCAACAGGACAATGACCCAAAACACAGCTAAAAACACCCAAGAATGGCTCAGAGGACAACACCGGACTATTCTAAAGTGGCCTTCTATGAGCCCTGACCTTAATCCTATTGAGCATCTTTGGAAGGAGCTGAAACATGCTGTCTGGAAAAGGCACCCTTCAAACCTGAGACAACTAGAGTAGTTTGCTCATGAGGAGTGGACCAAAATACCTACTGAAAAGTGCAAAAGTCTCATTCACAGTTACAGGAATCGTTTGATTGCAGTGATTGCCTCAAAAGGATGTGCAACAAAATATGAAGTTATGGGGTGCCATCATTTTTGTCCAGGCTTGTTTCATGAGTTCATTTGTTTTAATAATTCTGTTGAAGCATGGTTGAAAAGCAATGTCTGACGTTCATTGGTTACATTTCATAGAATTTTTATCTATTATTACTTTTTTCAGAGTCAAGTTATTTCTGTGACCATTGTGAGTTTTTCTTTCATTGAACAAAGGGTACCAACAATTTAGTCCAAGTGTGTACAAAGAGTGAACATTACCGTCAGATTAACTGGGCTAATTCAGTGGATTGAGGGATGTGGGATGAGATTGGGAGTTTGGTGAACTTGCTTAGCAGTAACTTGCTTGTTGGACTGGCTGGCTTATGATGATCATTGAGCATTTCAGCCTCCCAGGTATGTTGTTGATGCTATTGTGTAGCTGAGTAAATGTTCATGTGTGAGGTTAACATAGCGGAAACCTGTTCACTCTGTTGTGTGTGTTATTGTGTACTCAAATAACTTCCCACCTTCCCACATTAGCTAGTGTCTGTTCCTGCTTTGAAATGTTGTGAAATCAATTTCCAAATGAATGCCAGTTTAAAATTGTCCAGGGCTGGGATTGAATTCACAGCCTCTGCCTTAATAGGCAGCAGCTGTACAATCACGCCACCATCCACATCCTTTGTGCAAAATGGAGCCGCCGATGGATCGCACAGCATAGAACGATTCGATACAGTGTACAAATGATACAGTTCCATTTCGTGGTGCAGACATGAATCTATACATCAAATTTTATATAAAGAGATATCAGTATGGCAATTTAGGCCATTCTTTTATTCAAAACATAACATACAGTTAGAAAACCTACAGTTTTTGCATGTTTATTGTGAATAGCGGCTTTTCCCATTTTGTTTGGCTGTCCTTGAGCGCACCATGTAACTTTGTCCCACGCTGCACAGATAAAGTACTATGCTGTATTTTTAGTATTAATATTTGTCCTCTGAAAAAAACTCCAGGCTGGTACTGGTGGATGGCGGTTCTGTATTCATTTAGTGCTTTCAATTTGATGTTGTTCCTGTCATGGTTTTACACAATGCATCGTAAATAACATCAGTTAGATGACTATAATGCACGTATCCTTTGCTGATGTGTTGAAAATCTTTCCTGGTGACTGTCTAGCACGCTGCGAATGCTATTTACATCCATTCTCATCTTCAGCCATGGTCACGTTGACACAGGCCCCCACATAGCCATCCTCAAATGATATACTCATGACAACTCAAATCACAGGGACAGTACATCATAGAATAACTTTGGTCTTGAAGCTCATCAATATCTGCGTTTGCTCAAACGACGGTGTGCTCAAAATTGAGCCTTACTATTTGAAACTTGCTGCAAATATTATTGCCAAGCCATTGACATATATTTTCAATCTTTGCTTGTTCACTTGTGAAATCCCAAGTATTTGGAAAACTGCTTATGTACACTCGCTACTTAAGGGAGGTGATGCAAATACATTAAATAACTATATGCCTGTTTCCAAGTTGTGTGCATTGGCTAAGCTGTTGGAATCCTTTGTAAGTGATCAACTGAACAATTACTTGGCCAATCATAGTATTCTTTGTGATGTTCAGTCTGGTTTTCGGAGGCGCCACAGTACAACTTCTGCTGCTGTTAAAGTTATTAATGATTTTATTGAATATAAAGACCAAAAACAACACTGTGCAGCTCTCTTTATTAACCTTTCAAAAGCATTTGATACTGTGGATCATCGTATTTTAAAACAACGATTAATTAGTGTTGGCTTGTCAGAAAAAAGTGTCAAATGGTTTGACAATTATCTTTCTGATCAATACCAGTGTGTACAGGCTGAGGGGTGTACATCAGGTGTACTGAAAGTGTCTAAAGGTGTACCGCAAGGTTCTGTTTTGGGACCACTTTTGTTTATTTGATATATTAATGATTTTTACACCATTTTGACCAATCTGTCAGGGCACACAGACTTATTGTGTCCCATGGTTATATAAACATGGAACCTATCAAAGGACACATTAGATTCCCGTCAAACGTTTGTTTGTGCCTTTTTCCATTCTTTAGTAGTCCGTTGTAGAACATAGGTAAGTTTCAGGAAAATATCAGTTCCCGACTAAAACCAGAGAGAAAGGCAGCTTTTTGTGAAAAGATACATTTCAAGCTCAACTTTCACTTTGACACAAACATTTTTTTGCTTTTGTGACAACTCAAATATCTAAACAACTACACCAACATAAACAACACAAAAAGTGTTGTTTTACATGACAATATATGCACTTCACATGCACTTCTGCCACCTCGTGGCCTTTTTTATGGCTTAAAATTGCTCTGCAGGGGTGCATCATCACCTCTTTTTGCCGCTCGCGCAAAAAAAAAAGGCGTCTTTGGCATTGAATGAGTGCATTGCAAAATAGTTAATGCCACATGAAAGGTGCTTTGAAGGCTATTCCAAGACCCCACTTTGGAAAGGCTGACCACATCTCCATATTCCTTTATCCAACATTCAGACAACTTCTTAAACAAGCTCCCCCTGTAAGTACAGCAGTTAAAGTGTGGAATGAAGAAACTGATCAAGTACTTCAGGACTGCTTTGGCTGCACAAACTGGGATGTGTTTAAAACTGCAGCGGGGAGGGAAGATTGTACTGTTGATTTGGATGAATATGCTTCTGCTGTTACTGGCTACATTAGCACATGCATAGAGACTGTTACCACCACCAAGTATTACAGAAAATACCCTAACCAAAAACAGTGGATGAACTGTGATGTAAGGGCTAAGCTACGTGCTCGTTCGACTGCATTTGTCATGGGCACCGCTGATGACTACAAAAAGGCCAGATACATATGACCTGAGGAGGTCCATACGGGAGGCCAAAAGACAGTACAGACAGAAGCTGGAAGGCTACTATTCCACCTCAGACCCTTGGCGCATGTGGGCGGGGCTCCAGCACATCACAGACTATCAACAGCAGAGTAGCGTAGCCACGTCCAGCCAAACCACACTTCCAGATGAGCTGAACGAGTTCTATGCCCGCTTTGACACCCAAACTCCTGATGAGCAGAGAGGGTGGCTTGACTTGGGGAGCACACAGGACTCACCTCTCATGGTGACATCAGCTGATGTGCGCAGGGTTCTGAACAAAACAAACCAACGAAAAGCAGCAGGCCCAGACAACATCTCAGGACGTGCACTTCGGGTTTGCTCATCAGAGCTAGCTGATGTGCTTGCTGACATATTTAACCTGTCGCTTGCACAAGCATCTGTACCGACCTGCTTTAAGTCCACCACCATAGTGCCCGTACCCAAGAAGAGCAACGTGACCTGCTTGAATGACTATCGCCCTATAGCACTCACTCCTATTGTTATGAAGTGCTTTGAAAGAATAGTCATGACCCACATCAAAAAGAGCATCCCGGCAACTGTGGACCCTCTACAGTTTGCATATTGCCAGAACCGGTCCACGGATGATGCAGTCAACACTGCCATCCACACAGCCCTTTCTCACCTACAGGGCCAGGACACATACGTCAGAATGCTATTTATAGACTATAGCTCTGCTTTTAATACAGTCAGCCCCCACAAACTCACAGATAAACTCCTCACACTTGGCCTGTCACCCTCCCTCTGTAACTGGGTGTTTAACTTTCTAACAGGCAGGCCCCAGTCAGTCAGAGTCCACAATCGCACATCCAGCTCAAGAATTGTGAGCACTGGGACCCCACAGGGGTGTGTGCTGAGTCCGCTCCTCTACACGCTCTTCACCTACGATTGCGTGGCCTCCCAGAACAACACCAGCATCATTAAATTTGCGGATGACACTACAGTCATCGGACTGATCACTGGTGGTGTTGAAACATCATACAGAAGAGAGGTGGCGGACCTCATAGCTTGGTGTCGTGATAACAATCTCCTTCTCAATACAGATAAGACTAAAGAGATGATCATCGACCCAAGAACAAGGGAAAAGGAGCCGCATAGACCCCTGTTTATTGATGAGACTGAGGTGGAGAGGGTGAAAACCTTCAAGTTCCTTGGCACATCAGCGAGGACCTCACCTGGTCTCACAACACCCAACAAATTCTGAAGAAGTCCCAAAGGAGACTGTACTTCCTGAGAAGACTGAGGAAATTTGGCATGTCCACCACAATCCTGAGTTGCTTCTACAGATGCACTATGGAAAGTGTCCTTACCGCCTCCATCACTGTTTGGTACGGTAACTGTACAACACGAGATAGGAAGGCACTCCAGCGGGTGACCAAGACCTCACAGAACATTGTTGGGGCAGCCCTCCCCTCACTGCAAGACATTTATAAAACTAGAGTCCTACGAAGAACACACAACCTCATCAAGGACAGCACACATCCACAACACTCATTATTCACACTCCTACCGTCAGGCAGACGCTACAGGAGTTTGAAGTCCAGGACCACAAGGCTGGCAAACAGCTTTTACCCACAGGCCATCAGGCTTCTCAACAAAGCACTCGCACATGCCGCACGCAACACACGCACACACTCATAGCACTTTATTTATTTATTACTTATTTATTTGTATATTTATTTGTATTAATGTCTCTTCTTTTTGTTGCTGCTTAATTTATTGGTATTTATGTTTATGTGTTTATGTTTCTTATGTTCTTATTTTTATTCTTTCTTGTGTTTTCTTTCTTTTTGTGGGAGATTGAACAGAATAAGATTTTCATTGCATAGTATAACTGCTGTTTTACCATGCACATGACAATAAAACTCTTGAATCTTGAATCTTGAATCTTGAATATGTACGTATATGTAAATTTAGTCAATTCTGGGTTTTTGTTCGTAATCCGCAGCAAAAAGTCTAATGAAAAGAAAAGAAAAACTTTGGGAAAACAAAGCAAAAAAAAAAAAATCAATCTGAATGTTTTTTTTCCTTTCAGAAGACAAGTTGGAACAGCAGCATGCACTTTTTACTCTATACAAGGACCCGTGTCGCCAGGGACCAGGAGAGGACAAACCATGGGCTCTGGGTAACAACATACACACACCACTTTAACGCAATACACTCTGTACAAGTACACACTGTATGTAAGTATGTGTCAAAAGGATACTTTTGGCAATGCAGTGCATGTACATTATGTATTGTATACAGTGTTACCTCTCTATAGCGCTGTTCACTTTTCCCGCCCTCGCAATTACACCGGTGTTTTCTTTGTCTGCAATTTTTCACAGTGTAGCATTCTTTTTTATACAGCGTATGAACGCATTGTGTTCTGCGTCCTGATTCGCTAAGGGAGAACCGGCGTTGGTCTTCTGTGTCCGCTGGCTAAGGGACTGTAGACCATCCATCAGTCTCCTCCATGCCATGTCTCCTGTACCATGCAGAATGTGTTCAGCTTGCCTAACTGACATCATCGTTCCATCGCTAGCAGCGTGGCTCTTTCGCGCCGTATGTTTGCAAGTTTTGTCCCCAACAAAAGTCACAATGTCGACTAAATGCTCCGCACAGACAAAGGTACCTGCAGTTGCACCCAAAAGACAGAGGAAGATGCTAACCATTGCACAAAAAGTTGGAATTGTGGACATGCTGAATTAAGGTAGAACTTAAGTCGCCGTGATGTACTGTACTTAAACCTGGTCAATAAATGTTTGGTGGCTATCACATGGAGACTATTTGACAAGGTTTTGGCTTGTTAATTGCAGGGTGATTCAGTAGAAACCAAAGCAAGAGCAAGATGAATTTCATGCTTGAATATTTGAATGGGGCCCTGTGACTGGCTGGCACCCAGTTCAGGGTGTCCAACGTCAGCTGGGATGGGCTCCAGCATACCCCCATGACCTTCACGAGGATGGAGGGATAGATATTGGTGGCCTGGTGACCACGATCCATGACAGAAAAGTGTGTTACTCGTGCTCACTGTGCTCCCAACTCCCTCCACATCCATGCCAAGTGGATGTGTGCACAAAGCAGACTTGAACGTGACTCTCCATGGATCCATCGGGACGCCAGCGGTGCCATCCACATGCATGTGCATTAGTGACGTAACCACGACAGGGTTTGGTCGGGTGGGAAGCATTTGGGTCAGTTATTTATAGAGATGAGATTTGTCTCATGAAACTGATAATACATCAATGAGAGAAAGACAGCAGGATTATCCTGTTTCATAAAGATGAGGCAAAACTGCACCTTCGAAATGAACACAAAAAGACTCAACTTTGCCCTCTGCTGGTTTCAATTCACTCGATCAATTCACTCCATTGCCACCCATGAGTATACTGTAATATGACTGCAGTACTGCAGTGCTACAGTAGTCCTTCCTTTATGGCGCTTCATCAGTTCCACACTTGACTGTGATAAGTGAATTTCCACCAAGTAGAATGCCTTATTTATAAGGCATTCTTTACCACCTGCTAGATACATGTTGTCACATGATTCGAGTCCTCTGGACATGACATAACACCCCTATAGCCACCTTTGCACTCCTATTACCTAATATGGTGGACAGAATAAGACACGTGTTCGTGTGTGTGGCTGTAAATGTCTTCCAGTTCTAGGGGAGCTTTGGTAAAGGTTAGAGTCGGACCTTCTGGAAGAGATTCGTAAAGCTTAGCAAAGTTCTACTGTTGCGCACTTGTATTTATACAAGTGTAAAGTCTTTTGCTTTTGAAAAGCACATGCGAAAATGATTCCAGAGAACGATGAAAACGAAAGAACGCTTGTCTTTTGTTTACTTCTGGTTACCTCTGATGGATGGCATGAAGTCCTGACGTGTGCTGTGTTTTTTATACCGTTACTACGCAGGTACACTGCTGGATCCCAGAGGTCTTTACGATGATGAGGTCAGTTCACCGGAAAGTTTACAGAAGTAAGTCTCACACACATTTCTCTTTTCTCCATTTGGGGGGCACTTGGTTGCTCTTTGAAACTGTCTATGCTGATGGCTTACAGACTCCAGGTAGTAATGAAGTATTTGCTCTAGCGTTTGTTACATTCTTGTATGTACGTAGCATTTAGCTTTGAGAATAACATTTTCATTGCTTTCAGTCTGGGTTGGGTGATCTTCCCGAATGAATGAGTCACCTTTCTTTGGCAAACGTTTGGTTTGTCTCACCAAGTACGCCAAGCACCTGTCATGTCTGTCCGTCAGAGTGATGGAGAATGAGGACGGCAGGAAGGAGTACCTCGTCTTTCCTCCCAGTAAGAGCCAGTGTCCCTCCGGCAGCCAGAAAGGACGTAAGATTCCACTGAAGGGCAACGGACGACGGATTGATTACATCCTGTACAGCGATGAGGGCCTGCAACAGGACTGGAAACTGGTATGGCTCGGAAAGAACTTTTTCAGTCATTGGATGAGGTCATGACAACACGGGGGGAAAACATGCTTTATGGATGGAATTATGATCTATATATTATTTTACTTTGCCTTATTTTAATATCTTGGACTTGCAAGCGAAACTTTAACGTCTAGTTTATAAAAAAATATCTATAATTGTCAATGAAAAGATATATCACAGTCACATCGATGGCCCTTGCCTTTACCTAAAATGCTACAATGCTAAAGTTAAAGCTAACACGAGCATGCAACATATAGCATGGGCAAGCTGAGTGTCTGCATATGTTAATACTTATGAAAATGTCAAACAATGCTACTGCGTGTTAGCATGTTAGCATGCTAGTGCGAACATGCCAACACCTAACACGATAGCAGTAAGTGTTTATATAAGTTTTTACTCATGAAATTGGCTACAATGTTACTATGTTTATGTTAGCATGTTAGCAATGCTAATGTTAGCCTTCAAAACATAGCATGATAGCGCTAAGTGTCTGCCAATGTTCATACCATTGAAAATTACTGAAAATGCTACTATGCTCATATTAGCATGCAAGCGCTAACATCCTAACACCAACATGATAGCACTAAGTGTTTATATTTTCTACCCATGAAATTGGCTAAAATGTAGCTACGCTTATGTTAGCAATGCTAATGATAGCGTGCAAAACCTTGCATGACAGCGCTAAGTGTCTTCCAATATTAATACCATGCTAGCGCTAACAACCAACATGACAGCACTGAGTGTTTATATAAGTTTCCACTCAGGCAATCAGTTGAAGTGTTACTATGCTTATGTTGGCGTGTTAGAAATGTTAACGTTAGCATGCAAAACCTAGCGTAACAGCGCTAAGTTTCTGACAATGCTAATTCCAATGAAAATGGCTAAAAAAGCTCATATGATAATGTTAGCATGCTAGCGCCACCATGATAACATGATAGCAACAATGGGTAAAATATGGGCTCGTTTACAGTAACTCATTCACTTACTCACCCCCGCTGTTAGCCTGGTAATATGTCAGGAAGTTTTTTGGAATGTGGGAGCCGCCCGCTTCATTCTTTATTATTGTATAAAATTATAAAATAAAATTATTATTATCTCGTTCAATTCAATGTAATCAATTTGAATATTATTATATTTGATTAAATTATTTAAAATGTCATTATTTCAATATTATGAAATTGAATTATTATGCTTTTGTATTTGAAAAAGTTTCATAAACAAATTTTAGTGTAAAATGAGTCCATTCGATTTTTATTGAATCAAATTCATATTATGAAATCAATGGGTGCGGATGAGATTTCTGTGAGAACAAACAGAGAAGAAAATTGTTTGATTGATTGATTTATTGATTGACTTATGCCTTGTTCCTCTGCAGGAAGTTGAGGAGGTGAGCTTCGTAACGCAGTTAGCGGGTCTCACAGATCACCTGCCCGTGGCCATGCGATTGGCTGTTTCAACAGTGGAGGAGGAGTCTTAGAGAGGAAGTTCAGGAGAGAAGGAAACTGTTTGCTGTCATTTGGCCTCTCTGCTGCCACCCTGTGGACAACACCCCCTTTGGCTTGTTTCTAGTAGCCATTGTTTACGACTTTATACTGGACCTCTTTCATTCCCAAGCATGCTTTTTTTGTTGTTTCTACCGACAGGGACCAATTCTCCAGTTACCGTGCACACGTATAAGACAAATGATGACCTCCACCAAGGCCAAACGCCTCACTCTTTTAGTAGAATTCCTGCTTCACCGAGGACAAGATCCGAAAAGTCAAGAACATTTCATTCACGGCGCCCCTCCTGTCACACCGCTTCACGGTATGGGGTGTTATGGTTGAGACACACCCCCATAAACCATCCACACTGTACAACAAAGAAGACAAGTCGTTACATACGTCCGTGCGGCAGAAGCATTCATTCACGTCGTGACTTGGCTTCTTTTCTGTTGACTTTGTTCCCTTTGGTGACGTCTGCAAGAAAAGGAAAGCGAAAGTGAAATGAGACAATGAGGTCGAATGCCCGGTCTGAGCCGCTCAGCCGTGGGGACCATCATGAAGGCTATGAAGATGGCTCCTATGAAATGGACAGTGATAACTAAGCAGCGTAGGGCTCTTATTAGCTACACTTCCTCCTCATCATTTTACGACCTTATTGTTTACATGTGTCCTTCGTTCGTTGCGTGTCCAGTGGGGCCAACAATTCATATCCTTTTCTCATGTCAGCCGTTTCATATTATGATACATGACAGATGCATTGATATCATTTCAATGCATCATGAATGATACTTTGGTTCAAAAAGAATACATTAAAAATCATGTCTTTCTTTCCAACAATGTATGGTTTATTGCATTGAATGTGAACATGCTTCCATAATAAGATGTTCCAGGTGTCGTACCGCACATGATGTCAAAAGTGTCACGTCACACTTTCCTTTCCATGAATCCCTCCTGATCCGACCCTTAACCCCTGACCAATGGCAGCAGAGAAGGCGCGGTCGGCAGCAGGGAGGAGAATAATGCAGATTTACACAAGCTGAGATTTTGTGAGTCTTTTATGACGACAAATCGGGCGCCAATGTTGGCTTGTTTTGGGGGCGGGATTGGACGCCTTGAAGGAGCTGCTTGTTTTTTCTGCCGCTACCAGAGACTTGATGTGCGTTTTGATGCCAACGTGGCATCACCTTTGACTTTCTGCCATGTGCCTATTGTGTGGATGCTCTCATTCCTCTTTCATCTTTGAGTGCACACTAGCACACTTAGAGTCAGTCTTTTAATGCATAAGTGCACACTCGCGTACTTAGTTAGTCTTTGAGTGCATAAGTGCACACTCACGTACTTAAAGTTAGTCTTTGAGTGCATAAGTGCACACTCACGCACTTAAAGTTAGTCTTTGAGTGCATAATTGCACACTTGCGTACTTAAAGTTAGTCTTTGAATGCATAAGTGCACACTCGCGTACTTAAAGTTAGTCTTTGAGTGCATAAGTGCACACGCGCGTACTTAAAGTTAGTCTTTGAGTGCACAAGTGCACACTCCCGCACTTACTTTGAGTGCATAATTGCACACTTGCGCACTTAAAGTCGTTTCCTGTTCCAAGAGGTCTTTATTGACTGAATGTGTGTGGATTTGATCAATAAATGTCATTCACAATGACCATGCTGACTCATTCAGCCCCCGGCATGTGTTGCTATGGTAACGGCTAGGTATGGTCATACCCATGTATACATACATCCACGCCACCACAAGAAGTTTGAAGAAAAAACAAAAAAACAAGACAGATTGTGGAAATGTGGAAAATCAGGAAGCAAGCGGTCGTAGAGCAGCACATGTCATGAATTACCAGTGTACTCCACCATCTGCAATTAAAAGAAGACCTTATACGGACCTCAAACGCTGCAATGATTATTGTTATTTATGTGGCCAGCAATAAACAGCTACATTGTCCTTTCTGACAAGCACAAGAAACAAACACACGTTTATGTCCAGTTTAAATACATTTTTAACTTGTACAACATATAAGAAATAAATGGCATCCTGGCCAACGGTGGAGGGGAAACATTTAAGAAGAGAAAAAGCAGAAATGGTAGAGTGAGCTGGGAAGGCAAAGGGAAGAGGACACGCTCCGTGGTACTGCAAACAGACAGCAGAGGGCAGCAAACACCGGCAGAGTGAGACATCGCTGGCTACTTCTCGGCGCGTCGCTGACTCCAAAGCCCATCGTCATCAATAGCTGCTGTATGGTAGCCTTAGTGACGTCATTTCTTATCTATTTCTAGTACAGCGTGAGCACCTTGAGAAAGGGAGCGGATGTGAAAAATGTGGTTCTGCTTTCCATACGAAAGCAGCACAGTCGTTTTTTTTACGTTCAACAGGATGATAAGTTAAGGTCACACGTGAAAGACGGCATGAAAAAATGTTTTCAATGCTTTATATGTTTGTTTTTTTATGTTTTATATACTTTATATTTTACATGCTTTATGTTTAATATGCCTTTTGTGTTTTATGTTTTTATATGCTTTATCTTTAATATGCTTTATATGTTTAATATTAAATATGCTTTATGTGCTTTATGTTTAATATGCTTTATATGTTTTATGTTTAATATCCTTTATATGTTTTTCTTGTTTTGTTTTGTTATTACCCCTGTCCTGGCCAGCCTTTAAAGCAGATAGAATTGTAGATCTAAATGCCGTCAAGTGCTCAACAGATTTACTCTGCCAGGGAGAAGTGTGATATACACTTCCCCTGTTATACAAAATTTATTTGACTTTGATGCTTGTTATTAAGTAAATTTGGAGCGACCGGACCGGAGCAGGAGGGGACAGAGAAGAAGAGAAAAGAAAATAGGGTGGGGTGCAGGGATGAGAGGGGGACAAAAAAAAAGAGAGACAAGAGACAGGGACAACAGCAGCAACAACAATTGTGACAACAAGAACAGAACAACAGAAACATACAGAACTACATCAGCAAATAAATGTCTGTGACAACTATAAAGACGAACAAGGACTTAAGGACAAAACAATATCAACAACCACAATGACAAAGCTGTCAATGACAATCACACATAATAGTAGTCATGAAATGATGAACTATGATAGTGATCACAATGATAATACTGCATTGAAACAGTCACACATAATAGTAGTCATGAAATGATGAACTATGATAGTGATATCAATGATAATACTGCATTGAAACAGTCACACATAATAGTAGTAATGAAATGATGAACTATGATAGTGATATCAATGACAATACTGCATTGAAACAGTCACACATAATGGTAGTCATGAAATGATGAACTATGATAGTGATATCAACGATAATACTGCATTGAAACAGTCACACATAATAGTAGTAATGAAATGATGAACTATGATAGTGATATCAATGATAATACTGCATTGAAACAGTCACACATAATAGTAGTAATGAAATGATGAACTATGATAGTGATATCAATGACAATACTGCATTGAAACAGTCACACATAATGGTAGTCATGAAATGATGAACTATGATAGTGATATCAACGATAATACTGCATTGAAACAGTCACACATAATAGTAGTAATGAAATGATGAACTATGATAGTGATCACAATGATAATACTGCATTAAAACAGTCACACATAATAGTAGTCATGAAATGATGAACTATGATAGTGAACTGAATGATAATGACTGTAATGCACATCATTGTAAAAAAAAAACTATAATCGTACTGCTGATATCACCGTCGCTGTAATAAAACCAACAACATAATAACACCCTGGTTAACTCAGTGAGTAATGTGGGGAAGTACATATGTACTGTGAGTGTGCATATGTACAGGTATCAATGTATGTGAGGAAGTCTTCATATATATAAAAGGTGCAAGAATGTGTGGGCGTTGTGCTGTTTGTGTTGTTTACTCGGTTTTTGCGAATGCATCATTGCCAACGATGCAAATTCAACGATTGCGCCATGACATCATTGTGACGCAAGCTAAGCCGTTTAGCATGTTGTTCTCAGGAAGTGACGTGATGCTGTAATCTCGCGAGAGTGTGCGTGAGCGCTCTGGAAAAAAAAAAAGACAAACAATCAACTACTAAAACATCCGCAAAGAATCTCGACGCAAAACCAACATATTAAACACCTTAGACGCCTAACCAAGCCAAAAACTGGAAGATCTGGAGGAGTACATCGACGGGTGCTTCGAACGCGTAGTTATGGGAAAATCACCCAAGACACCAAACCCCAAACGGAGCCGCCCGGAGGACTCACCTGGAGAAATATCTCCGCCAGGCACTGACATCAGAGACATCCTTGAGTCCATCGACAAGAGGCTGATTTGCTTGGACGGCCGCCTCGCTCTCGTCGAAGTACTTCACAAAGAATTCCAGGCCATCCGTGAATCTCTAGAATTCAGCCAAAACCAGATCGTCTCCTTGGTCACGGAGAACACCACCCTCCGCGACTCGGTGAAGTCCCTCACCGACGGAGTTTCACAACTCGTCCAAGAATTCGCGGAATTCCCGAAAAATCTGAGGAGGACCCGGAAGAATCGGTGAGGGCCTTCATGGCGCAACAACTCAAACTCCCAGCGGACGCCATCCAAAGCATCACTTTTCACCGCGTTCACCGCCTGGGAGCCAAGAAGCCAGAGAACCGTAGGCCGAGACCCATCGTGGCGAAATTCGAACATTTCAAGCAGAAGGAACAGGTGAAGGGCCGGGGGCCGGGAGCTGAAGGGGACGGACTTCAGCATCAACGATCAATTCCCCCGAGAAATCCTCGACAGGCGCCGACGCCTATTCCCTGTTCGGAGGAAGTTCATCGACGAGGGATGCCGAGCTGTCATCACGGTGGATAAACTCTTCGTCAATGGACAACTTTACCGCGACCGGGAAGTAACACCGTGGCTGTATTGATATGGTAACTAATGATCTATCTCAACCAGGTAACTTTTCTTTCTATCTTGCAGCGCGCACACTTGTTGTTGCATGTTACTGTCTGCTTCCACTTTACCCCCCCCCTTTTTTTCTCTCTCTATCCCACTGTATTTCTTCTTCTCTTTCTTCCTCTTCTATTCCCCCCTCTGTCACGTTTTCTCCCCTCCTCATATTGTCACATATCCTCTTGTCTGCCAGCTGTCTCCTTCATCAGCATCTCCTCACAGTGACATCATACACCCTCAAAGTCCAAACCCAACCAAATTCAAGGTATTCACACAAATACACACACGTGCACGCATTCTCCTACACATACACATCATATTCTACTATTGATATGGATATCACAACTACTCACAAGCACGCTCATCTCACTTATGCATAAACCCACATCACGTCCTCACTTTAGTTGGCTTAGTTCATTCAGGATTACTATGTTACACTTTGCCTATGTACAAATTAAGCATACATTTAAATGTACTGTATATACTCCCATGATTTTTACTTCCAGGTACACATACTTTGCATTTGATCTTGTTTACACACACATCACTAAAGCTAGTCTAGGATGAACTCACTACAGTTTGTCACTTGGAATGTCAGGGGAGTTGGGTCGATAGAAAAAAGACAAAAAATGTTTAATCATTTGAAGAACACCCAAGCAGACATTGTCTTATTACAAGAGACTCACATGTCCAAGTCAGCTGTCCATACACTTCACTCACCACAGTTCCCACACACATATTTAGCAAGTTACAACTCCAAACAGAGAGGGGTAGCTATTTTAATTAACAGGAGGGTGAATTTTACACTCCACAACACTATTACAGACACAGAAGGGAGATATATAATAATGAACATATCTGTTGATAATGGACATTTCTGCATTGCCAACATATATGGTCCGAATGTTGACGACCCCTCCTTCTTTCATGCCTTCTTTTCTTCTCTCTCTGCACATTTGGATACAAGTATGATCTCGGGAGGGGACCTCAACTTAGTATTTAACCCAGAAGTGGACAGGTCTAGCCCAGCTGGGAGACATCGTGAGTCTCAATCAACATCGATACTGAAGAAATACATGAATGATTTTGGTCTTTGTGATGCTTGGCGCTCTTATCACCCTACTCACAGGGAATATACTTATTTCTCACCAGTGCACCACACCTACTCTCGTATTGACTACTTTTTGACAAGCAACTCAGTCATATCAGACATCTCAAACATTCACATACACCCTATCACCATTAGTGACCACGCCCCAGTCTCTCTTTTTCTCACTAACCAAACTACGAGCGCTCCTACTAGATGCTGGAGATTAAATACATCATTACTAAAAGACTCAGACTTCCTAAAATACTTTGAAAGAGAGTGGACAATGGGCCTCATTCATGAACATCTTCTTAAAAGTCTTCTTAAGAAGTGTACTTAAGAAGGCGCGGGTTGGAAACTGCACCGCATTCACGACACGTTCTTAAGTAGGGATAATCGTTCGCACCGGTGTTCTGAGGTTGATGAATGCCAACTGCGATGCCCGTGCATGTGAGGCCTAATTTGCATAGGTCACCGCCTATTATTTCCTATACAAGGTCAAAAATGTGGCAGCTGGAGGCGGAGATGGCAACGCGCAAGGGCAAGACTGAGGAGCAGCTGGACAACAAGCAGAAGAAAAAGTTCAATTCTACTGAAATAGAGGTGCTTTTACAAGGAGTGAGCGAACACAAGACCACCTTATTTTCACGTGTATCCACCGGTCATCAGGCCATCCAAAAAGAGTCGGCATGGAGCACCATTGCAGGAAACATAAATGCCATTTCCACGGAGAAACGCACCACCGCAGAGGTAAAAAAGAAGTGGTTTGACTTAAAATAGACTAAAAAAAAAGATTGGACTGCACCGGAGGGATCTGGAGGAAACGGGAGGTGGGCCATCAATCAGAAACCAAACCATTTCGGAAACTCTAGAAAATATTTACACAATCATGATGGAAAAATAAAGTCAAAATACATAGTTTGTGTGTGACAATGTATTTTTTCTGTGGTTACATTTGATTAGACGCTGCCTAATTAATACAGCAGCCCCGTGCTCTGGCTCAAGACGTGGCTGGGGGCGCATGTCGTTATCTGGGGGTGCTACGTGCGCAATAGACACACCACGTTTCATTGCGATGTTATTCTGATGATCCTGCACACCTGCAAGAACAGAGAGGGAAGCCTGAAGCCTGAAGCGGGACATCAAATATTGGTGGCTTTCAGCAAATAAATCTAATGGTCCCTTTACATTCTCTCTGCAGCGCACGTCCAGCCAGCCTTTTTTTTTTTGATGAATTGGGATTTGAATATAAATTTATCGATGGAGTATATTTTAGTCTTTTTGATGATAAATAATTGTTGGGATATTTTATTTGCACTAAATTTTTTGGGATCAGGTTGCAAAATCCATCACGAGGGCGATTGAGCATTGAAAGTGCAAGCTTTGCTTGTGCGTAAGAGTCCTCCTGAGCGTTCGTAGAATTTGTTCTTAGATCTAAGAACTGTGAGTTAAGAACACGTTTCATGAATGCCAAAAATCTTCGTAAGAAGGCTTTAAGAACAGATTTGTGAGTAAGAACATTTCGTGAATGAAGCCCAATGTTTTTAGACTTCAATGACCAACCCGGGGTTTCGGCTAGTATTCTGTGGGAGGCAGCAAAAGCAGTAATGCGCGGAAAAACCATTTCATATTCATCATATAAGAAAAAGAAAGAGATTACTAGAATCAGAGTTGGAGAAAAAAATCCAAATCCTCGAAGCAGCTCATGCTGACTCAGAAGATGAGCATATCCTAAGTAACCTAAGGAAACTGAAACTAGACTTAAAAGAAATTACTGACAAGAAAATTCAGTTCCAACTGCTGAGACTACGTTTGGAAAAGTTTGAGCTTGGCAATAAACATGGAAAATACTTAGCTAACCAACTAAAAGTCAATAAAGAAAAAAGCTCTATCTCCTCCATTAGAAACTCAGGAGGTCACATCACTCACCTCCTGGAGGAAATTAATTCCGTCTTTAGGAGCTTTTATAAAAATCCATATACACCTCAGATTAAACCATCTCTCCCAGATATCAAAACATTTCTCAACACCAGAGAATTACCAAAATTAAATGACGAACAGGTGACCAACTTAGATGTACCCATTTCATTAATAGAACTCCATAACGCTCTACACCGGTTACCGAATAAGAAAGCACCAGGACCTGACGGTTTCCCTGCTGAGTTTTATAAAACATTCTGGTCATTACTATCTCCAATATTTCTTAGAATGGTTTTGGAAATTAAAGACAGTTCATGCTTGCCTCCAAACATGAACTCAGCTACAATCAGTCTCTTGCTGAAACCGGATAAGGACCCAACACTACCTTCCAGTTATCGTCCAATTTCACTGATTAATGCAGAACTTAAAATAATATGCAAAGCGTTAGCTATAAGGCTGGAAAAAGTTACCCCTCATATAATACACCCTGATCAATCAGGATTTATCAAGGGGAGAAACTCAACTAGCAACGTACGCCGTCTAATCAATCTGATTGATTACTCTATCATCCATAATTTAGAAACCACAATTGTCTCATTGGATGCTGAAAAAGCATTTGACAGAGTAAACTGGAAATTTCTCTTTGCAACACTACAAAAATTTGGCTTTGTAGATTAATTTAGAACATGGATTAAAATACTATATAACACCCCGAAGGCCTCTGTTCGGACCAACAATCACATCTCTCCAGAATTTACTCTACAAAGAGGTACTAGGCAAGGGTGTCCACTCTCTCCCTCACTATTTGCTATCTTTATCGAACCTCTTGCAGCTGCAATTCGACAACATATAAATATTAAAGGGATCCACACCACAAATGTTCATCATAAGATAAGCCTTTATGCTGATGATGTGTTACTCTTCCTAGATAATTCACATTCTTCACTTCACCAATCTATCTCACTCATGAACAATTATAGCACCTTCTCAGATTACGCCATTAACTGGTCTAAATCCACAGTACTGCCCATCAACTTTGGTTTCCAGAGCACCCCCTCTATACCACTGTGTTCAGGGAACATTAAGTATTTGGGTATTAACATTTCCTCCAACCTGTCAGACCTGATCCGCTTGAATTATACTCCATGATTGAAGTCAATAGAGGATGATCTTGCACGTTGGAGAACCTTGCCCATCTCACTTACAGGCAGAGTATCCACCGTGAAAATGATGATTTTACCAAAGGTTAATTATCTATTTTCCATGATCCCCACCAAACCATCTATAATTTGGTTCAAGTCATTAGACTCATATATAAATAAATTTCTTTGGAAAAATAAGCCAGCACGAATAAGTCTCAAAACATTACAAAAATCTAAAGAATATGGGGGCTTAGAACTCCCAAACTTCTCCAACTACTTCCTTGCAAACAGGTTACAATATATCTTAAAATGGATCAACCCTAACCCATTGGATTATTTATGGCTAGACATAGAACAATCACTTTGCCACGACATCCCAATTTGTAACCTGCCCTTCATTAGCCAAATCCTCCGGAAAAATAATTGTTTTAAAAGTATAAATATAAGCACCACTCTGACAGCTTGGTGGGAATTTCTAAAAATAACAAAATTCTCGCTCACTCCTTGCCAATACACTCCCGTCTGGAATAATCCTGACATCTTGCTTAAAAAGAAACCATTAAATTTCCCAACATGGCACGAAAAAGGAATAAGTTGGATGAAAAATATAATTATAGGAAACAACTTTATCTCATTTAACGAACTTGTTACACAGTATGGAATAAATCATAACAAATTTCTTGAATACATACAAATTAAATCTATAATTAAAGCAAGTTTCAGGACTATATCATGGGAAAGCAATAGCACTATTGACCAATTTTTAAAAATATCTGCCCTGAAAACATTATCTAAACTATATGTTCTACTTTCAAAAAATGACAACACAATCGGAGTACCAATCTCCAAATGGAGCTCAGATTTATCTACAAGCTGTGACCCTGAATTCTGGAAGCAAATATGTCTTAATGCTTCCCGGTTAATCAATAATCCCAACCTACAGCTGATTCAGTTTAAAATCCTTCATAGAGTACACTACACAGGACAAAGAATGTTTAGAATGGGCTTAACTGACTCTAACATCTGTACACACTGCTCAGACCATAGAATAGATGACTACTTACACTCCATGTGGACCTGTGCTCCCATTAAAAATTTTTGGCACGGAGTGTGTGAGTACCTATCTTTGGCACTTGGGTTCTCCATTCCTACCTCTCCTTTACTATGCCTGCTGGGCGATCTCTCCACAATTGATGTAGAAACAAACCAAACACAGCTTCTCATCACTGCATTAAGCATCGCCAAGAAAACCATTCTCATCAATTGGAAATCAAGGAAGAAACTGAGCATAGCTCTTTACAAAAATCTTTTGTTAGATCATATAGCTATGGAGAGAATGTCTGCTGAATCTAAGGAACAAGTGTCTGAATTTCAGTCTATATGGGCACCAATAATTAACTCCCTGACCTGACTCTCGGGGGGGTGAGGGCGTCTGTCTCTGCCCCTGGGGGTCTCGTCCATCTGTGCGTGTGGGTGTGCGTGGGGGCGGGCGGCGTGGTGTTCTTCTGCGTGGTGCTGGCCGGGATCGGCAGGGGGGTGCTTGCTACGGGGTGGGGCGGTTGGGGGTGGCTTTGGCCGGGGGCTTGGGGGTGGGGCTGGCGGGGGGCTGGTGGGCGGTCCTTGCTACCTGCTGGTGTCTGGCTGGTCTCTGCTTCCTGGCCGGCGGTTGTCTCCCTCCCTCTGGGGTTTCTCCCTTGGCGTGTTGGTGGATGGGCGGGGGGTAGAGTGGTGGCCGGTTTGCGGCGTGGCAGGGGGCGGGGCTGGCGGGGGATTCTGATTGGGCACCGGGCGGGGGGCCGCTCCTCTCATGGGCCCTGTCGTGCGGTGCTTGCTTCTCTGTCCCTCCCTGGTGCCTCTGGCTTGCGTGCTTCGTGGGTGTGGCCGTGCTCCGCTCTATATGGGGTCCGGTGCTTGTGGTCGTCGTAGTGTTGCTCCCTTGCCGGCCATGGTGGTATGCGGGGGGCGCGTGGGCACGGTTCCCGCTGTCCTGGTGGCTGGTCCGTGGTGTTTGGAGGTTTGGGGGTGGCGCTGTGGACGCTACCTCCGGCGGGGCTCTGGTGTTGGGGGGCGCTGGGGGTATCGCCTCTGGAGGGTTGGGTGGGCCGGACTGTGCATCCTGGCGGGCCGGGTAGGGCCTGTGGTGTGTTCTTTGGCCTGTGGCTCGCCCGAGCCTGGGGTGTGGTGGGTGGCCAGTCGGTCATGTGTCCTTGGTCCCCCCCCTGCTCGGTTTGGGCGGCGTTGGGGTATGGGGCCCCCGTCCTTCCTGTGCCACTGCACCACCTCACATACATATAGGACTTTGGGGGGTGGCCTACGGTCGGGCGTGGTTGGGGAGGGGAGCTGGCTTGCGGGGCTGCTTTACCCCTGCCGTGCCACTGACCTGTTGCCCCCCAATTTTAATCGCAGAGTAGACACTTAGGGTTTGGGGGGGCTGGTCAGATGAGGGGCCCTCCGAGCGGCAGCTGTCCCCCAATTTTAATTGCATCATTAGCTATCATCCACATACACCCCTATCATATACATGCACACAGATACACCCCTCAGGGACACAGAGACCAGCTCTTTATAGCTGTCCTCTTTTATTTTATTTTATTTTATTTTTTTTCATTGCATAATAGACACAATCACACCTTATCACATACACGGGTGGGGCAGGCTGGATTGGGGTGCCTCGTGCCTGTTCCGCGGCACCTGCCCGCCAGGGTCGGGAGTGTGGCCCAGGGCCTGGCTGTCGTGGTGGCTCGCCCGGGGTGGCCTGGCTTGTGGGATGCCTTTGTCTGGTTCGCCTGCCTTTCCCTGGGGTGAATAATATGCTTTATATGTTTAATATTTAATATGCTTTATGTGCTTTATGTTTTATATGCTTTATATGTTTATTATTTAAGCTGCTTTATGTGCTTTATGTTTAATATGCTTTATATGTTTAATATTTAATATGCTTTATGTGCTTTATGTTTAATATGCTTTATATGTTTTATGTTTAATATGCTTTATGTGCTTTATGTTTAATATGTTGTATATGTTTTATGTTTAATATGCTTTATATGTTTAATATTTAATATGCTTTATGTGCTTTATGTTTAATATGCTTTATATGTTTTATGTTTAATATGCTTTATATGTTTAATATTTAATATGCTTTATGTGCTTTATGTTTAATATGTTTTATATGTTTTATGTTTAATATGCTTTATATGTTTAATATTTAATATACTTTAAGTGCTTTATGTTTTACATGCTTTATATGTTTCATATTTAATATGCTTTATGTGCTTTATGTTTAATATGCTTTATATGTTTAATATTTAATATGCTTTATGTGCTTTATGTTTAATATGTTTTATATGTTTTATGTTTAATATGCTTTATATGTTTAATATTTAATATACTTTAAGTGCTTTATGTTTTACATGCTTTATATGTTTAATATTTTATATGCTTTATGTGCTTTATGTTTAATATGCTTTATATGTTTTATGTTTAATATGCTTTATGTGCTTTATGTTTAATATGCTCTATATGTTTTATGTTTAATACGCTTTACATGTTTTATGTTTAATATGCTTTATATATTTATACTTAATATGCTTTATATATTTTATGTTTAATATGCTTTATGTGTTTTATGTTTAATATGCTTTATATGTTTGTTTTTTATGTTTTATTTTATATGCTTTATCTGTTTTATATGCTTTATATGTTTGTTTTTCATGTTTTTTTATGCTTTTTTATATGTTTTATGTTTCATATGCTTTATGAAAATGATGAACAGAATCGATGACAAAGGGTAGCCTTGGTGGAGACCAACGTTCACCGGAAACCGGTTGTACAAGGACTGAATCCCATCCAATCCCATACTCCTGGACACAGTCCCATATAAAGCATATAACACATAAAACATAAAGCACAAAGCAAATGTAAAACTTATAAAGCATATAAAACATATAAAGCATATATAAAACAAAGCATAAAACACATAAAACATATAAAGCATATATTGTGGTGTGCTTTGTGCTATGTGCTGCGATGCTGCCCTCTTTCTGCTCCTCGTTGCAGCACACTCTCATGGAGCGCTAATTGGCAGCGCCTGGAGAACCAGGAGCACCACATAAGACGCAAGCGCTCCTTCACCTGCTGCCAGATCGTTGCCACTTGATGTTGGACTCAGGCTGTCCTTGTCAGCAGTTAACCTACAGTCTGCTACGTGTAGTGTACCTCTGCCTACTTGCTATCCTGAGTTCCCTGCCCGGCTTTCTCCCTTTGCTAATTAGCGCCTACTTGTTTTTTGTGTTTTTCTCATATTACTGCCAGTGTTACTTTACCTCTTTTCGGTAGTTCCTTCAGTCCTTTGTCCTTTTCCCCATGATTCATCCGGGTGACCTTTTGTTTGTATTTATTCCTTAGTTGTACTTTGTACCTTGTTTTGTATTTTTCTCCTTTTGGTTTGGAATAAATACCTTTTCCAACCACTCGTCCACTCACGCATCTTGGGATCCAATCTGCGGCACTCGCCGAGCCTAACATACAGTATATGACATAAAACATATAAAGCATATAACACATAAAATACATAAAGCATATATAAAACATACCAAGCGTATAACACATAACACATATAAAGCATATATGACATAAAACATATGAAGCATGTAACACGTAAAACACATAAAGCATATATAAAACATATAAAGCATACAACACATAAGACATACAAAGCATATAACACATTAGACACATAAAGCATATATGACATAAAACATATAAAGCATATAACACATAAGACATAAAGCATGTATGACATAAAACATAAAAAGCATATAACACATAAGACATATAGAGCATATATGACATAAAACATATAAAGCATATAACACATAAGACATATAAAGCATATATGACATAAAACATATAAAGCATATAACATATAAGACATATAGAGCATATATGACATAAAACATATAAAGCATATAACACATAAGACATATAAAGCATATATGACATAAAACACATAAAGCATATAACACATAAAACACATAAAGCATATATAAAACATAGAAAGCATATAAAACATAAAGAATATACAACATACAAAGCATATTTTTGGACTTTATTTTCGTAACACAATATTTCCAACATCATCGTTTTGGTTTTGGTTTTGTTTTCCATAACATGACATCAAAAACAACATGACGACTTCTTTAAAGTCTCAACCACAAGCTACGGAAATGACATTATTTTCCCTCATAATGTTTTGCCTTTTCTCTGAATGTTTTGACTTTACTTTACTTTTTAAAATGATTGCTTATTTTGACATTTTTTAAAATTTTCTTGTTCAATTATATTTTGAGAATGTACCACGGGCTAATCATTTATAATAATATTATTTACACTATGATATTGTATAATTCGACATTAAGAATGCATTATTATTACTTTATTCATGGAATTACAATAAAAACAATAAAAAAACAACATATACATATACATTTAAAGACAAATCTTAGTGTTTTTAGGCGTTATTGTCATCAACATTGTAGCTTTTTTTATTTCCATGATGCCTTTTTGCTGTATTTTTCCATGTTTGCTGGCAGATACATGTACTTCACCCATCCATCCATCCATCCATCTATCCATTTTCCTCCGCTTATCCGGGTCCGGGACGCGGGGGCAGCAGTCTCAGTGGGGAAGCCCAGTCTTCCCGGTCCCCGGCCACCTCCTCCAGCTCCACCGGGAGGATACCAAGGCGTTCCCAGTCCAGCTGTGAGACATAATCCCTCCAGCATGTCCTAGGTCTGACCCGGGGCCTTCTCCCAGCTGGGCATGCCCAGAAGACCTCACCAGGGAGGCGTCCGGGGAAACATAGATCGAACGGTAAATTAAGAGCTTTGCTTTCTCTTCACCACGACAGTCTGGTACAGCGACCGCATTACTGCAGACGCTGCGCCGATCTGCTTGTCGAAGTCACGCTCCAACCTTCCCTCACTGGTGAACAAGACCCCGAGATACTTGAACTTCCTCCACCTGGGGCAGGACCTCATTCCCAACCCAGCCTTTTCCCACTTAGAACCATGGCCTGGGATTTGGAGGTGCTGAGTCTCATCCCGGTAAAAGCTGAAGGTCACAGGCCGACGAGGCCATCAGGACCACGTGATCTGCAAATAGCAGAGACCAGATCCTAAGGCCCCCTACTGGACCCTCTCAATGATTTGGCTGCACCTAGAAATTCTGTCCATGAAAATGATGAACAGAACGGGTGACAAAGGGCAGCCTTGGCGGAGGCCAAAGTTCACTGGAAACAGGCTGGACTTCTGCTCCTGCTGCGGTTCTACTAGGACCCAATGGCACGTAGTAGCGCCACCAATCCCGTACTGCTGGAGTACCCCCCACACGGTCCCATGTCTTTCCAAGTCCACAAAGCACATGTAGACCAGTTGAGCAAACTCCCAAGTACCCTCCAGTACCCTTGCAAGGGTGTAGAGCTGGTCCAGGGTTTCGTGACCGGGACCAAAACCACATTGCACCTCCTGTAGCCGTAGTTGGACTAGCGGTGGTACCCTTCTCTCCAGCATCCTGAAATAGACTTTCCCATGGAGGTTGGGGAGTGTGACCCCCCCATAGTTGGAACACACCCTCCGCTCACCCTTCTTGAAAAGGGGGACCAGCACCCCAGTCTGCCAATCCAGAGGTACTGTTCCCCACTTCCACACAATGTTGAGGAGACGCGTGGGCCTCAACATCCAGAGCCTTGAAGAATTCAGGGCGAAACTCGTCCACCCCCGGAGCTTTGCCACTGGGGAGTGTTTGACCACCCCAGATACCTCAGCCACGGTGATGGAACTGTCCACCTTCCTGTCCTCAGACTCTGCTTCCTGCATGGAAGGTATGTCAGTGGGATTGAGAAGGGCCTCAAAGTATTGCACCGTCCGAATATATGATCAGTTGAGGTCAGCAGTCCCCCGTCCCCACTGTAAACAGTGTGGTCCGGGCAGTGCCTGATTCTTCACCCTTGTTATTGAATTATTGAATAAATTGGAAGATCGGGTCGTTTGTAAGAAGATGTTTTTATTATTGTACTTATTTATCATACTATAACAGATATTTGTAATGTTTGCTATGTCTGTGTGGATGGATCCAGCCACATATGAGCTGTTGGTGTAAGTGTGAAAGTATCGTTTTGGGAAGTAAAAAAAGCCCACGCATGAAAAACGTAAAACCCCTGAGCCACTTTTAAAGTCCCAAAAGTCCGCTCGGGTCTTCCCCTGTCAGACCCTCTTCTTTATATTTTGGAAGCGGTAGAGGACACGTTCAAGGACACAATGGAGATAAGAATGAGGTTGCATGTTTGTTTGTGTGTGTTGGTGCTGCTGGTGGCTTTGAGTGAAGGTAAGGATGAAAGACTTTTTTTTCATTTAAATATGTTGATATCATATTTTTTATTGTTTCACTTATTTAGAATATTACAAAGTACATTTTTGGATTTTTTAAAAACTTATTTAAGTCCGTTTATATTACCTTTTATTATTTTCAATATTTTTCAATATTTTTATGTATTAAAATGTTTCAACTTTTTTAGTCTACAGAACTGTTTTAAAACCTATTTAAATATATTTATAATTTTTTTTATATTCTTTTACTTATTATTTATAATATTATAACAAATAAGTGTTTGTATATTGTAATTTTTAAAACTTATTTCAATGTATTTTTTATTTTACTTATTATATTTTACAAATATTTTTATATATTGATTTTTTAATGATTAAATTAAATGATTTTTTTTTACTCATTTAAACATGTTTTTATTTTTAGATAATTTCATTTTCATTACCTTATTCAAATATATCTCTATATAGTTATTATATATTTTTTCTTATTTTACTTATCATTTATCATAAGAATAGTTTTCTATATTTACATTTTTATTTAAATATATTTACGTTTTTTTTTAATTCTTACTTATACTAAGAAAATGTTTCATATATTTGAAAATATATATGTATATGATATTATTATATTATTTCACTTATTTGTAGTCCTATGGCAGTTCTTTTTATATATGATATATTTTTTTAAGTATTTAAATATATTTATATGATTTTTTTAAAACTAGTTTTACTAATTATTCATAATAAGAAATATTTGTATATATGACATTTTGTAACCAAATATTTATATTATTTGTATTATTTTACACTATTATTTATAATGACAAATATTCTATATATTTTACATTTTTATTGTTAATAATTTTTGTATTATATTTTATTATTATAGTAATAATAATTATTATTATAATGATGTTTTGTTTTTTCTGTATTATTGAAATTAAAATATATAAATATTTTTATACATGTATATATTTTACGGATTTAAATATAACTAAATTATATATTATATTATTTTATTTATTTATGGTATTATAACATAACATTTAACGTAACATTTATATATATATTTAAGGTTTGGAAACGTACTTAAATATATTTATATTATGTTATTATGTTTATATTATTACAGTATATGAAGTAAAAAAACGTAAAAAAGAACATATACTTATATATATATATATATATACACACACACACATATATACATATATACACACACATATATACATACTGTATATATGCCATATAAGCCAGTGCTTCTTGGGAAATGTATTTGTAATCCATTTGGGCATAGAAAGGTTGTATAGTCACAGTGTCAGTTTGTTCGTGCAAGAGTAGACAGTGAACGATACGTTCTCAATATGAATCCAGAGTCATGCAAACCAGTCAATGTTTTCCCGTAGGTTTGCGTGGTTGGGGACCAAAGGATTGTTGCTTTCGTTTCCAGGAGCGAGCCGTGCCCAAAGGACGAGTGCTCAGCTACGTAAAGACCCGGCAGCAGTGCTCCGTTCCTGCCGTGCGGTAGGTGAGAAACACTCTTTCCAAGTCCAAGACAGCTCAAAACAGCTGAGCAGGCGAGTTCTTCCTGCAGACTGAAGACGCTGCTGGGCCGTCACGTGTGCGCTCGCTTTTCAGCCTCATGGGTGAGAGACCTCATGAAGCACCTGGACACCAAGACGAGCCCGGGGAACACATCCGGCTTGTGACGCTCGGCTTATGGACCAGCGTCCGGCCGTGTCGACGGCATGTAAACCTGATTAATCACTTCAATAAATTCGACACTGCACTTTTGTTTCTTGATTTATTTCCAACCCTGAAGCGGAAACATGGCCGAGCTATACGAGATACTATACACGTGCAAAAATGGTATTTTAAACAATACAAGTCAAAACAATAACAGCATTAAAACAAATGATGAATGATTGAAAAATTAAAAGTTGATTTAAAAAAAAGTATTCATATTAAATAAACAAAATATTATTGAAATGGAAACTTTATTTCATTCATATATGTATTCAATTAATGAATACACAAACAATAAAATAATTGAATTAATTAATAATTATTGAAATGTATTCGATTATTTACTAATTATTTATTAATGAATTAAATATATTTATATTGTTTTTGATTTGACTTAATTTTTACAACATTCTAACACATATTTTTATATATTTCAATGTTTTCACTCATTTAAATATGTTTCTGTTATATTTTGTATTATTTTACTTAGTAGTTATATTATAACAACTTTTTAAAATACATAATCAGTGTACAAGTGGTGAGTTATATAATGAGATGTATTATTTATAATATAACAAATATGTTAGAAAAGATTGAATATAATATAAAATAGATAGAAATATCACTTATAATAGTATAACAAATGTAAAATATAAATATAATGAAAAATGTTTAATACAATATTTATTTCATGTTTTTCTTTTTAAAATGTCTTTATGTTATATATGTTTTTATCATTTTACTTATTTATAAAAACTAATAATATATTATAACAACTACAATAATATAACAGATATTTTTTTTATATTTTAATGCCTTCATACCTATTTATATACAGGTATATTCATATTTTTATTGTTTTACCTTTAATTTATAATATTGTAAAAATATTTGTATATATATATATATATATATATATATATATATATATATGTGTATGTATACATTTTCTTACTTATTTAAATATAGTTATATTATATTTCCTGTTTACTTATTTATAATATTTGTATATATTTCCATTTCCTTACTTATTTCAATATATTTCTATTATTATTCATATTATTTTACTAATTATTTGCATTATAATCCATATTTAATTTTTTAAACTTATTCAAAAGTATTTATATTATTGTTTTATCATTTTACTTATTCAAAATATTCTTTTTTATATATATACATTCTTTACTTCTTTAAATATTCATTTTGTAATTTGTATTATTTTGCTTTGCATTTGTATTAGAACCAATATTTGTATATATTTATTTTTTTTTACTTATTTTAATATATTCATATTATATTTGTTATTTTAAGCAAATGCCATGAATGATGTTGCTTTTAACAATATATGTAGCCATTGTAACAGCAATAGTACGCTAAACTTCAAGTTTTATTTTGAAGTTCCCAGACGGAAGCAGTATTTACTATTGTTGAATGTGAAATACAAAATAATTGTATCGTGGTTGTCATCTTTGGATTATTTGGATTTTTTAAATTAAACATCAGGTAAGAAATAAAAATACCATCATGCAATTCAGAATTTAAGGGGGTGGAACAACTTATGTTCTGTTTTTTATTTCGAGGCTTTATTTTGAAGATCCCAGACGGAAGCAGTATTTACTATTGTTGAATGTGAAATACAAAATAATTGTATCGTGGTTGTCATCTTTGGATTATTTGGATTTTTTAAATTAAACATCAGGTAAGAAATAAAAATACCATCATGCAATTCAGAATTTAAGGGGGTGGAACAACTTATGCTCTGTTTTTTATTTCGAGGTTTTATTTTGAAGATCCCATACGGAAACGGTATTGAGTAAGTGCCGCCTCACCGCTGTATTAATCGTCATTTTCTTCCCAGAGGTTGGTTTGGGGTTATTGCATTTATTTTTGACGCACTTTGCCTTTGTTTTGTTCGCAACCAATTCCACATCGGCCTGACTGCATTTGCTGGTCGATTGTCGGTGTATGCCTCGGTGACTGTCCGTTTCAGCCTGGGTGGTGACAGCGTTACAATGATCGAGCGACCAGAGACTGCCGTTCACAGCAGTGCTGTAAGTCGTTTTTTTTATTGCAAACAATCCAGCATTTAGACTCCTGTAGGCTTGTTGGCGGTCCCGTCAATGAGTATACCTTCTCCAAGTGGACTTCGTGATTTCATCAAATCGGGGCGACTAGTTTGTCCGCGTTAGCCATGGTTAGCTCCTCCGAGCTCGACCATCACATACGCCTTTGATAATTCGCCATTTTATTAAGTTGAAAGGTAAACCACGTGTTCTGGTACGTTAATAGAGCTGAACTGATGGCTTCGGAAAATAACTGGTCTGGAATTACGTAATTGTGCCATAACTTGTGTGTGTGATCAACTGAGTAATGATGGAAATTCCGGCTCTTTTAAAGAGTCGGTTCTTTTGGCTCGGTTCACTTAAAAGAATCATGTATCCGACATGTACGTCTTGGAAAGGCGTGGTTTACCGTGCGAGACTTGGGCTACATTCACTGCAGGGTATGACGCCCAGTTGGGATTTTTTTGTTTAAATCTGTTTTTTGTTTATTACCAAAAAAATTCTTGAATTGTTCATGTGAACGCAAAGTGTTCGGAAAGTGACGCACATGCGCAAAAGCACAACGTCACGCGCATTTCCATGTGTTTACGTCAGCAAAGATTGCTGCAGCACATGCTCGAGTGATGTGCCACTGATTCCATTTCCAATCCGATACGGGGTAAAACTCAGGCTGTAGTGGAATGCACGGAGAGAGTGAAACCTCCTGTCCTCTCATTCAGCCTCTTTGTGGAGGCGGGGCAACTAGCGAGTGGATGTAGAGTGCTCGCAGTTCATTGGCCTTGTGAAAAAGCATACGCTAACATGAATGACGGCACAGAAGCCATGGTTTCTAAGGAGAAGGCAACAGCCCCAGTGTGGGAATATTTGGCTATGAAACAGAATGAACAAAGTGAGCGCATGAACACTAACTAACTGATAGGTGCCATTTGTTCAAAAGTAGTGACAAGGAAGAAGGGGACCACGACCAGCTTGTGTGCATGCCTGAAACACAGCCATGCTTTTTAAGGTTTTCGAACTGGGTGCAGCAAAGCCTTCCTCCCCCCCAGCCAACACTGACTGAGGTGTTTGGTCGGAAGTGTATATATAAGCAAAATGGTCTGTGCTCACAGACGGTGTTGCTACATAAAAAAATGGAACTTTTCAATACGGTTATATGGCATACATTTTATGTCACATAATTAATGAAAGAAATGGTCTCAAAAATGTTGTCGATAATATCGACTATCAACGATAAGCACCATTATCGACCAGCAAAATTTGTCATCGTGACAGACCTAGCTCCCCCGATTATGATGTATTACAGACAATAAATTGCCTTATTTTGCTGCATGGAGACTGTCGCGCTGTCCCCGTGTCTGTACCCGGCCCCTCCCCCTCACACAAACGCAGCGAGGTGACTGGCAGCCTACAGCAGAGAAGACGACTTTTCAATGACAGTTTGATACAGTATATCCTGTGTATGTCAATGCTCTTATTTCAGATATCGGTTGGATATTTTTTTCAGCCTCCGATGTCGGTATTGATCTTGGCTTTGGCCCCAAAAGTCCCATATTGTTTGGGCTGTAGTAAGAATCGTGTATAGCGTATGTACAATTTTGTGTATAGACTACATTTAAACTGCACAGAGGCCAAAACAAATATACACTGTTAAATGCAAATACAACTATAGATACAATAAAGCACAATAAACAAAGGTGTAGACACCCCTGCAGCTTTCTGTGCAATAGATGCACGCTCACCACACAACTGACATACTCAACACTCTTGGAGCACGTCAGAAATGTCTGAACGTGCGTTGGCAGCAATAGTTACGTAGGTGGGGTATGTGTGGCACACGACACGCATATGGAGTCTGCGAGTGCGACACACGGAGGGAATGAACGAACCTCACACCAGCAAAATGTACCGAGTAGAGTTTGTTTGAAGTGACAAAGAACCTCTTCGGCCAGAAAATCAGCTCGTCACACGCACCATCTGTGCGTTTCTGCCCTTTTTTTTGCACGTAGGAGCCCGTACGGCTGCTAGTGAGCTATGTTTCAGTCATCGTTTGTCATCTTGTGTGTTGTATGTTGAAAGTGTGTGTCATGTGAGTGCTGAACAGCGCTCCACTCCATTCACTGCACGCATGGCAGAGCCTGAACCGACACTCACAGACGCAATCGATTCTTTTTGCCCCCGATAGCGTGTAGGACATCCGTGGCCGGCGGCGTGCATGAAACGTCTGAGAGCAGAATGCTGCATGGGGCTGATCCATTTTGCACTGATAGCACAAGTATCAGCCTTGTCTGAGGTCTTCATCGTGTCGCATGTACAAAAGTCAAGGACTATTAGTGCTTTTGTGGATGTACAGTATGTTGATCGTATTGTGTTCATCCTGTCTCTGTCTACGAGTTGTCTGGATGTGTAGGTCATCGATAAATCGATTCATCAAACCAGGCCTTCCTGTCCTCTCATTCAGCCTCTCTGTAGAGGCGGGGCTACAAGTGAGTGAATACAGAGTGCTAGCAGCAAATTAGCCTTGTGAGAAAGCGTGAGCTAACATGAATGAAGGCGCAAAAGCAATGGTTTTTAAGGCGAGCGCAACAGCCCCAGTGTGGGAATCTTTCAGTTTTAAACAGAATCAACCGACACAGACAGTCTTTGCTCAACTGGGGTAAAAGGAAAAAACTACAAAAAGTACAGGTGGAGGTTCGTCGGGCGGCGGAGCCTTCGTCCCGACAGTCAACGCTGACTGAGGTGTTTGGTCTGCAAATACAAACAAAACACTGCCAAATGGTGCGCGCTCACAGACAGTGTCGCTGGCTAGATTGTAAAAGAAATATATTCAGTACGGTTACGGTTATATGGCATCACTTTTATGCCATGTAATCAATGAAAAAATGGTCTCCAAAATGTTGTCGATAGTATCCCTTGATTATATTGTCGACCAGCAAAATTTGTAATGGTGACAGGCCTATGCATCTGTATTTGCATCCAACTCTATAATGGATTCTCAGTCTGGACGTGTTCTTTGTGCCGTGAACTCGACATGCACATCAAACCCACATTTTTGTGTGACACGGTTTTTAGCTAAATGTTGTGCTAATATTTGGCGTACGCAGTCTCGGTTATTGCACGCAACAAGCTAGACTGTTGACGCTAGTCGGCGTGTGTTATCCGTATTTTTCATCTTTGATTTCATTGCTAGATGTACAGTGGGGAAAAAGAAAGCCTTATTCTTTTGTTTGTTTGTTTTAGTTTAACAAACACATAGCTATCCGGTCTTTGTGCTGGTTTGAAATGAAAAAACACATTTCCAAGTCCAGTCGTCCCTCGTTTATGGCAGTTAATCAGTTCCACACCCAGCCGCAAAGTAAGATTCAATAATAATACACAGAATATTTTGGTAGTAAATCATAGAAAACTTGTTTATGATGTTCTAAATACAGTTTTGTAGACATGAAATAACACCGCTATAATCACTCTTATTCTTTGTTTCTTCTTTTTTGTGTATTCTAAATTTAAGATAGAGTGGGGACAAAGGGCAAGGAAGCCAAAAACTTACCACTTCCACATGGAATGAGAGGAGAAATTTGTCCCCTCCACACACAATCGATGGCGGCCACGGCATGTTGGCTTGCTTCTGCTGTCAGTAGCCAGAGTGACCAGAATGCTACATCTGACCTGTATTTCAATGTGTTGACCAATAACAGGCCATAGTCAACTACGAAACAACCATCTTATTTGTTACTTAATTTCTTGCAAAGTGGGGATACAGTGAGGGACGACGCACATTTGGCTGGTTCATGCACAGGAGGGTTTCTAGTGAGTCAAAAAGAAAGGCCACTACTTAACAACTGTGTTGTGTGTTCTTCTGTCAGCAGCGGAATCTGGAGGGCTATGTCGGGTTCGCCAACCTCCCCAACCAGGTGTATCGGAAGTCGGTTAAAAGAGGCTTTGAGTTTACGTTGATGGTGGTCGGTAAGTAGCAAACATTTTTGTTGTCATGTTGTCCTTTTTTTTTTTTTTTTTTTTACTTATGCCCCAATAAAAATTACTTCTGCAAGTATAAAAAAATATACATAAGGAGAATACGTATACACTCCTGATCAGAATGTTAAGAGCAGTTGAAAAGTGGCTAGAATGATCATGTTGCACATTTGGATCTTAATGAGGTTTTAAGTAGAGCTACGATATGCAAAAACAAGAAGCACTTTATTGAATTTATTCATTGATTGAAAACAACAATTAAACTGAAATAGGCTGTTTATCAGCTGATCAAAAGACCATCGCTCTAAAAAGAACCAAAAAGTCTCCAAAGCAGAACCAAAAATGTTGTCAGTAGTGGGAACATTGCTCCAAGTGGTGAAGATGGCTTCACCAAGGGCATCAACTGTCTGGAACATTTTTAGAAACTTCCCTTGCCATCCATCCCCAAATGTTCTCTATGGGATTTAAATGAGGGGAACTTGCAGGATGGTCCAAAAGAGTGATGTTATCCTCCCTGAAGAAGTCCTTGGTCAAGCCAGCATTGTCACCTGCAGCGTTGTCCTGTTGAAGAACCCAGCTGTTACCACACAGACCAGGACCCTCGGTCATGAGGGACTCCCGCCCCAACATCTGCATCTGTTTGACGACCCCGCACCACCTGAAGCTCCGGTGTTCCACTGAATGAAAAAGCACCCCAGATCATGATGATTTTTTTGTTTAAATTACAAGTTCCAAATGTTTTTTGTCTCACCCCCCCTTCTTGCTTTTGCATATTGTAGCTCTACTTAAAACCTCATGAAGATCCAAATGTGCAACATGATCATTCTAGACATTTTTCAACTGCTCTTAGGATTTTGATCAGGAGTGTATAACATCATAAGGAAATATGATGTTGCTTTTTCAGCAGCACCACACAGCCGCTCATGTCTGCTCATCGTTTTCAGGAAGTAGCAGTTTGCTTGGTTGATATGGCAACAACGAGGCGGCAATATCAAGATTTTCCCACCCTGGTGCATTTCAGGGCACCCGGAGTGCTGTTGCCGTGTGGGTGATACTTGAATATATACCGTACGCATATACAATACTCTAAATCCTCAGCAGTTAACATACTGTAGATGCTCACATCTTTATAATTCTCCTCCTGAGGAGTGACCGCACTCATCATGTGACACCTGTTTATTTCAGCAAGCGTGCCACAGATTTTTACTTTGTAGACGATGTCGCAGTCTTTCTGTTGATTTATTTGAGAAAACGTGATTAAAAAGTGCACTTTTTATTTTGCTCATCATACACATGAACACACATCTTTCTCTTTTCTGTGCGTTCTAAAGATATACATATAAAAAAAAAAAAGAGGCAGCCAATGAATGCACGTAATGTGACACACCTATTCCGCCTATAAAGCACACTACTAAAAGACCTCCACATCAGCATGTACTAACAGGTACATCCATGATAACATGTCATTCTTGTAGTATTTAGGGAACTTCCTTCTTGGTCGATTTCACATAGTAACATAGAAAGGAACGCTACACCTAGCATCAAAAACAACAACACAGCAGCAGTGGCGGCAGCTCCGATATGTAGCGTTACCTTTGGCTAGTGGCCTGAGGGTGTAATGAAGCTAGTTGCTAGCCGGCTAGTAGCTAGGTGTCACTACGCCAGTAACGTAGTTCTTGGGCCTAACAATAATAACAACAATGTTGCTGTGGCTTGGTTAATATGCAGCTCACATTAGGCGGAATAGGTGCGTCCCGTTACGTACAGCCTCTTTTTATCTGTGTTTACCTCTTTAGAAGGAAGAGAAAGGAGAAAGACGTGTGTTCATGTCTCACATAAGGGTTGTGGATGATGGGCAACATTCCCCCCAAAAAAGTGCACTTTTCCTTTTAAGCTCTGCAACCCCTAACAAATGAGGAAAAAAAAACGCAAGTAACTAAAGTAAGAAATCGGGGGTGTGCGATTTAAAATGGGTGCTAGGCCTGGGACGATAATAAATAAATAAATGAATGAATCAAACAAGAAATGAAAAAGAAGTGGATGATCAGTATATCGCCTTGTGCATGCGTGTCTCTTTTCCTCCAAACAGGCCGAGAGAGTTCACTATGTGCACTGCTTTCAGCATCTTGGCACGTTTTATCCACAGAACAAGGGCATGAGCGGAGCGAACCCTTTTGTCAGTCACGGGCCTGCTAGCATACAGAGTGTCAGATATTTTTTTCAATTGTTTCATTGTGCTTTTCTTAAAAGTTGTGTCAAAACTCTGTCTCATGTCCTTCTCGTAGACCCCATCTCTTGTATCGTAGTGTCTCATGTCACCCCTACTAGTAATACAAGTCCATCTAGCTAGCAGGAAAGTAATTGCGCTGTCCTCCAATTTCAGCTCACAATAAGATTGACTTATTCGATGAATGAAATATAGAGAGACATGTATCCTCTGCTTTTGAACTTTATTATCATCCATCCATTCATTTTTTATACCGCTTCTCCTCATTAGGATCGTGGGGGTATGCTGGAGTCTATCCCAGCTGACTTGGGGCGACAGGCGGGGTACACCCTGGACTGGTGTCCAGCCAATGGCAGGGCACACATATAGACAAACACTCACATTCATACGTATGTACAATTTTGAGTCTCCAATGAAGCTAACGTGCATGTTTTTGGAATGTGGGAAGAAACCGGAGTAGTTTCTTTCTGTCTTTCTTTCCTTCTTTCCTTCTTTCTTTCTTTCTTTCTGGTGGCCCCTATAGGAGGGGGGAAAAGCTGCTTCCTGCCTCGTTGTCCAGTTGGCAGATGGAACAGAAACTCCTGGAGAGTTTACTGACATTCATTGCCAATGCATAGATCTCAAGAGCCAATCAGGGCCCGAGGAGAGTGGAAGCAATGCCTGCTTCATGCTGATTGTTGTGCATACCAAGGGCTTTCTATGATGGCAATAAGAATTCAATAACCTTCACTAACCTTGGGGAAAAAGACGCACCAGCATGAATAACATTATTGGACTGTCACAGCCAACATAAAGACGTCTGCTACAATCCAGTAACAACACTTGCTGAAATGTATAGGACCAAAGCCACAGATGAGTTGCTCTTCTGGTTCCGTAATGAGCAGACCCGCCAACATCTACTAATTTTTCCTACACAGCCCACATTTTGACCCTTGAATACGTGCTCCCCAGCTACGCATTTCGTTGCTTTTCGCCCGCTTTCAGTTTCCAGTTCAGTGTCTGCACACCTCCAAAAAAAATCTTAAAAGCTGTGCTGACACGGACCATTAAGGCTGTGGATTGGTCAGTTTGGAGTACAGTCATCCCTCCCTTATCGCAGGTTAATTGGTTCCAGACTCCACCATAATAAGTGCATTTCCACAAAGTAGCATTCCTTATTTATAAAACAAATGTTTTCTTCATTAGCACTTAGGAAACCTGTTTACCACCTTCTAAATATGCTTTTAACATTATTAGAGCCCTCCTAGACATGACATAACACCCCTATAGTCACCATTACACTTCTATTACCCAATATAGTAGACGTAATAAAAGAAAATAAGACATAAAAACCCTGTTTACCACCATCTAAATACGCTTTTAACATGATTTAAGCTCTCTAGACATGAAATAACACCCCTATAGTCACCTTTACACTTCTATTACCCAATATAGTAGACATAATAACATAAAATAAGACATAAAAACCCTTTTTACTGCCATCTAAATATACTTTTAAACATGATTAGAGCCCTCTAGACATGAAATAACACCCCTATAGTCACCTTTACACTCCTATTACCCAATATAGTAGATATCCATCCATCCATTTTCTATACCGCTTCATCCTCTTTAGGGTCGCGGGGGCATGCTGGAGCCTATCCCAGCTGACTTCGGGCGACAGGCGGGGTACACCCTGGACTGGTCGCCAGCCAATCGCAGGGCACATATAGACAAACAACCATTCACACTCACATTCATACCTATGGACAATTTAGAGTCGCCAATTAACCTCACCTGCATGTTTTTTGGGAATGTGGGAGGAAGCCGGAGTGCCCGGAGAAAACCCGCGCGCACACGGGGAGAACATGCAAACTCTCCCAGGGGAGAATCGAACCCAGGTCTTCCCGATCCCCAGGCTGTTCCTGTATTGGCCAACGTGCTAACCACTAGACCACCGTGCGGCATATAGTAGATATAATAAGAGAGAATAAGAACTAGGTAAAACTAGTGCTCGTGTGTTACTGTAAATGTGTTCCAGTGCTAGGGGAGCTGAGTGTGGGGCGGACAGGAAGTGATGTCGGGGGTTCAGAGTTGAGTTTTAGCTTGGCGTGGGTTATGGCTGCAATGGTAGCCTGTCTGAAGGATTATTGTGCCTGCTGTGAGATCATTCAAAGCTGCAACAAAAGACTGTTGTTCTGCTCATCAAGTCTGGTGCGTGTGTGTCTCACCCAACATTTCAGTAACGTTACTGACACCTAGTGACCCATGTACAATACTACATTTCATCAAAACCTCTTGGAATGCGTCTTCTCAATGCCGTCTATTTGAATTTTATTTTATTTTGCCATTTTTATGCTTGAAAATACTTAATTTAGGCAAAACAGTGCTTAAAATTAGCTTAAATATGCATATTTGTGGGCTAATAACAGGCTGTATTTAACGCCAAAACAGTATATACTGTACGTTTCACCAGAGGGCTGTTGCTGTTAAACCCCAAAAAAGGGAAAAATAGAATGTAAGCAAAAGCCAAAATGCTGCTGCTATTCAGTAATACCACAAGGCGTATCAGACATTTTAAGATTGCACCATTGCTTTGCTTTAGTGTTGTTTTTAGCATTAGCATTCCTTGTCTGATGTGGAAACGGTATAACCGTAACACATGATACAGACACCTCGTGTAACAGGTAGCTGGTAGCTTTAAAAGCAACACTAAAATGGTACAGCGTATGTCCAGCTTGAAGCAATCTATATCCTGGATGGATTGGTCTTGTCCTGACTGCTGGACAAGCATATTTATGTCCCAAACACAGCACTTCCCCAGCAGCCTGCAGGCGCAACAATGAGCTGTGTCCTGGTTGCCTCAAGTGCGAGTTCATGCTTGCTCACACAAACCACTGCAGGCAAGACTTCCTCTCACTTCTCATCTCCCAAACCCTCAGCTGCTATTTAGAGATGCACATGCCCGCTATGTCCTGGTTTGGATTCAGCCTAGATCTCTGTGGAATAATAGGAGTGTAAAAATGACTGTGGGGCTGTTATTTCATGTCTAGAGGGCTCTCATAATGTTGAAAAGCGCACTTAGAAAGTCAGAAACAGGTTTTCTACGCTCTAATAACAAAAAACACAATCTAGTGCTTCAAATGTGAATTACATCTCGCATGACAATAATGAATGAATAAAAAAATGTGGATAATATCGATTATCGATGATACTTTTGGAGCACAATTATCAACCAGCAAAATGTATCGTTACAGGCCTATTAATAACCATTATGAATAAAATGATTATAATTATAATTAAAGCATAGTTTCGCACTCACCTTTGCACGTGGATCTTTGACTTGTTCAGTAAAACAATACAAAGTGTGTCACGGTATCATGAGGCGATTATACACGTATATGTGCATGGCTCAGATCAAGGGTACCCTTTGCCTTCTTCAACTTCACTTGAGTAGTATATGAAGTTGTTGTTCTAACAGTGTGTACTATCCCTATCACTCTGACGTTTATAGAGTGAGGAAGCTTACCAAACCATAAATTAAGCCTGTTCATGTTTTTATTTTGCGCTAGCACGGCTATGTTGTAAAAAAGTGTCTATATTTGGACATTGAAATGTTACATGTAAAGCGTGTCTACTTTTGTTGTGAAATTAACAATATTTTCTCTGATAATTTTGTCATAATTTCTACTTAGAATTAAAGAATGATGTCTGAAATTGGTTTCTAATGTGTTTTATTCAAATATTCTCAGTGTAAAAAAAAAAAAAAAACTGTTGTGTAATCATTAGTGAAACGTACATAACCTTCGTGTCTGCCTGCCGATGAAAGTTTTGAAGAACATAATTCCATAGAAAAACAAACCCCATGATGATTACAATGGAATAATTACTCAACTCTGCAACTAAAGTGATTTTTTTGTGTATAAAAGAGTAAAATAAGATTATTTGAACAAAAGTCTCACACCGAGTGGACACCGAGTTATGTACTTTACATTTAAGAAAGAGTGAACTTCGGAGGGTTGCTATGGGAAATGGAAGATGTCTGGAGCTCTGTTATGTTGGGTGTGTGTTTTGCAATGTTTGAAGTTTGTGTTGATAACATTACCAAGGTCTATCCACCAGTTTGAAATTTTAAATGTAACACTTGGGTATCCTTGATCTGAGCCATGCACATATGCTTTCACAGTCCCAGGTGGCCCTGTGAGAGTAACCATGACTGCGATGTGGCCCACAGTGAAAACCTGCTTTTACGTCCCTGGTCGACTACAACAGGCTCCGCTTGCCATGTCTGAAAAGCTCATCCAAAAAAAACTAATGGCCCATTTTTGACTGAACACTATTGGCGGTTTGCAAAGAGCTAACTTGGCAGCAGCGAGGGCGCTACCAAAGCAAGGGACTTCAACCACCATTACAAATGCCGTCAGCGTTAACGTGCCTGCTGGTCACCTGTTAACACATGGCTGTGTGTTTGCTTGTGCATGTGCTCTATGTAATCAAGTGTGTTTAGGAGACAGCAAATGTTTGTTGGATGCTAGCAAGTATGCCTTGCATTTCTATTTTGAGGAAGAGACTGGGAATTTAAGGAATGTGACGGAAACCCTGCTTTTGTCCGTTTTTGTGTTTGTTTGTTTTGGTTGTGTTCCTCAGTTACTGCTCCATGTTACTCTTTCAGCGTAGTTAATTATACGCATGTTGATGCATTTATCTTGCATCTGCTGTGCAGCACGATGAAGTAGAAGTAGTGACCTAATTAGTTCCTGATGCATTATGTGATCTCTTTGATGGGCTAGATGCTCTTGCCTGTGGCTTTTACATGTTATGGCAAGAAATAAAGTGGTATCGAGGATTTTCACGATATTTATAGAAGTAGGTCAAAGGTGAGCTAGATGGATAGATCTGTAGCTCTGCAAAAATGGCATAATAAATCAGTCATAATCGGTGGAGCAGGACAGTGATAGCAATCTGCCCCTGAAGCTGCTCTTCTGTGGGGAGATGATGCAATGCTGTGCATTGGATGATGCCTGTTGTCCAAGATGTAAAGGAGCCTCCTCAGTGTCCTTTGCTCTGCCACAGATGCCAGGCTGTCCAGCTGGGTGACAGATGACAGACCCTGCCTTCCTCACCAGGTTGTGCAGGCGTGTGGCGTCCTTCTTGAGGCTGCTCCCCAGCACACTGTTGCATACAGGAGAGCACTAGATTCCACGGTCTGGTAGAAGATCTGTAGCAGCTTCTTGCGTATCTTGAAAGACACCAGGTTGGACTGAAAGTTTTTGTTCAACCTCTTTCAGTCCCCCCAGGATCTGGCGACATTTATTTTGTTGTGGTTGTTGTAGCAGCTTTTTCAAAAAGCTGTGACAAAATACTAGAGGAAGGGCCCTATGATTTCCGCATTAACGGAATCACGGACGGAACAGCAGAATTGGCCGATAAAAACAGAATCTTCTGTTAACGCGAAATCTTGCCGAAATTGACATAAGGTGATTGAAATGCTGTCGTTGTGAGCAGAAGGAACACTTGTGTGGGGAAGTATTTCCCAGACGCACCGCACACACACCTTACAAAAAGTTAAACTTTTGTCTGGTCAGACCACAGAGTTTTTTCCTTGGGGATCATCAAGATGTTTTCTGGCCTTCATGTTGTTTTTGTTCAGCAGTGGTTTTGGTCTTGGAACTCTGCCATGCAGTCCGTTTTTGCACAGTGTCTTTCTTATGGTGGAGTCATGAACACTGACCTTAACTGAGGCAAGTCAGGCCTGCACTTCTTTGGATGTTGTTGTGGGGTCTTTTGTGACCTCTCAGATGAGTCGTGGCACTCTTGAGGCCATTTTAGTTGGCTGGCCCCTCCTGGGAAGGTTCACCGCTGTTCCATGTTTTGGCCATTTCTGGATAATGGCTCTCACTGAGGTTGGCTGGAGTCCCAATGCTTTAGAAATGGATTTATAACCTTTTCCACACTGATAGATCTCAGTTATGTTTAACAGGGGGGCAATGACTTTTTCCACACAGGACCATGTCGCTCTGGATTTTTTTCTCCCTTAATATTAGGGGTGCCACGATTCATTCGCTAGATGGATTCATCGATTTATATTTAAATTGCATCTGTGTGTGTTTAGCAAGTTTTCATTCCTGACGGCATATATCGATTTAACATCATTTAAAAAGGTAATCAATCTATTGAATGGATACTAGGAAATAAAGCATTGGATTTAAGCGGGGCAAGCTTTACATGGATGTGTGTTTTATTGCATTTTTCCTGATTGATGAAGACGTTCAGTGTGTGTCTGTGACGTCATGGTCTTGCGGTTGCAGTGGACCTGTGAAATACAGTTGATTGGCTTTTTCTTCTTCATTCAGCGTTCATATTTAACTCATCTGTCTTTATTTAAGTGCCATTTATGAGGACAATATGCAAAGTAAGGAGGTTTTGTACGCCTGGTAGTTTACCGTCAAGTGGCAGCGATGCTCAGTCATGTCATCATCCAGCGTGGCGTGTCCAGGTCAAAACGTACGAGGAAGCAATAAATGGCGCACACTTGCTTGTGCTGAGGAGGACGGAGAAGAGAGGAAAGGCTGGGAAGCCGTCATTTTTGTTGACCAATTGTTCTTATGTATTCTTCTGCTGCATGACCATGTTTTCCTTACACTGCTGCAGCCGTCTGCCATCACTTCACATGCAGAGTATCTGTTTGCTGTCATCATGATCGAAGCTTCTTATCATGAAGCCACCACCCCACGGTGTCCTGTTCAGTGTCTCTGTTAAGACGGAGCACACACCCCAACCCTCTCAGGGGCGAAAGGAACAAGGAGGCCACATCATTTGCTAGTTGCTGCAGCGTTCTTTCAATTGGCTGCTAGGATGATTATGGGCACAAAAAAAAGGAATCGGCCCGTACAGGTAAGAAAGTTTAATTGAAGATACCATTCCACGGTCTTTTGCAGGATGTCCCTCACCAAAGTGCAGGTTTGGATTGCACTATTTCAAGTATATCATTCATCACGGCAAGCTATACCACCCCCTCTTCATCCTGATTTTCTATTGCAGTTGTAACCCATTTTTGGTGCTCACTGATCATTTATTCTTACGTATGTCAGCATTATTCATCATTTATACCTCACCCCCTTCCAAAAAACAACTTCACCTGCACTGTCCGCTATCCAGGTATTTATTTCACAGTCACACTGGCTGCATTTTTGGCTAAAATGTTACTGGATCCTTTTGGGTGGTATTGTTCAAAATGAACCGATATCGCTCTTGAATTGTATCAGCAACCATGAATCGTGATGCAAATTGTAACGAATGACTAGAGCCCTACTTAATAATGAAAAGTTTCATTTAAAAACGTCATTTTGTGTTCAGGTGTGTTGTCATTGACTAATATTTAAATTTGTATGAAGAGCTGAAACATTTAAGTGGGACAAACATGGGGGAAAAAAAAGAACTAAGGAAGGGGGCAAAGACTTTTTCTAGCCACTGTATGTGTATCGCACTGTGCGGCCCGTCATGCTGAAGTGCTATGTTGCACTGAAACACATTGTTTTTGCACTTGGTTAAAATATGCTGCAACATATCCATTTTCTATAGCACTTTGTTTTCATTAGGTCACGGCTAAGCTGGAGCCTATCCCAGCTGAATGCCACAACATATAAACTGGTATCACCGTATGATCGTTATCACAAACCATTTTTGTCAAATCCTATGGTATCGCGTGGTTCCTGTTCCGATGCATTAAGTACGATACAATACGAAAGCATGACGTAAAGCTAGCACTTTGTATGGTCGGTGGAGCATGGCAATAATCTACTGGACCAATGAATAATTGTATGTGTAACTAAAACGTGTGCATTTGTGTGCCCTTAGGTGAGTCTGGTCTTGGGAAATCAACACTTATAAATTCCCTCTTCCTGACTGATCTTTACTCCAAGGACTACCCTGGGCCATCGCAGCGCATGAAGAAGACTGTACAGGTGAGCTGGCTTCATCCACCATCCATCATACCTTGCACTGACAGTAGGGCCCCGCTGTCACGTTATGCTGTTGGCCCGTATGATTAATTATAGCGCTTTATACAGACAGTGTTACTCAGGATATCAAGCTGAAGGCACTGAAGAGCAAAGGAGGGAGGAGACTGTGAAGAAGGCTTGAAGGAAAGCAGAAGACGACTGAGGGTGTTTTTGTCCTTGTATGGTTAGGATGAAATGGAGGAGGAGACAGACATCTGGTGGAGCAGTGGGGAGTTCAGATGGGGGGCATTCACAGAAGCGAAATGACAAAAAAGTGGGGCAGGAGAGAGCGAGAGGGTTTGGTGAAATTCCTGCTATCTCCCAACACTCGCACAGACAGTGTGTGATGTTAGAGAATGTGGTACCGTGTTTTCCAGACTGTATTCTAGGGTTAAGGTTGGGGTTAGCGTTGGGGTTAGTTCATAGTTTGGCTGTTGCTGGGACTTCTCGTCACGTGCAACTTCACAAAATCCCGGCCGGGCGTGTCCGGAAAACCTCACCGGGGAGGCATCCAGGAGGCATCGGGACTAGATGTAGAGGCACCTCAACTGTTTCCTCTCCATGTGAAGGAGCATGTCTAGTTCTGACCCTTTTAGCTAATGGAGAATTGTATTAGAGCAGCCAGTGGTGTGTTAATGGAGCAGAATCAAGTTTTTGTTCGTGTATGGGAGTGCGTCCGTAACCACAAAACGTCATAACATGAAACATGGTAAACCAAGTACTTTCCTTTTGATAGTGTTGTCTCCTGAGAAGCTGTACTGTAGTACAGTGGTCCCTTGCCACGTCGCCATTCCAACATCCCCTCACTCTATTGCTGTTTGTCAGAAGTGAATATATTGGTTCATCTGTGTAGGCTCTCAGTCGTACAGGAGTTGTCCATCGAGGAAAAGGCTTCTTGAGGCGTCATCTGTACTTCTGTGAAGAAAGTGTCGGACGTTTCGCTCCTCATCCGAAGAGCTTCGTCAGCGAACTAATAAGTGCTGGTAGCTAAGGCCTTAAATACCGTAAGAGTGGGCGGAATTGGTGTGCCAACACCCTCCTCCTATTGGTTCGTTACACTAAGCCTGGGCGGAGTAGTGGTATAATCCTATCCTGTTATTAACACCTCCGATAAAAGGGGAAGTGTCGCTCCCTGAATAGGGTATGAACGACTCTGATCCTGGCTCGTTAGCATCTATTGTTCTGGCTCGGCCCTGGCTTCACCTCATTTGCAAGACTAAGAGCTGTGGGTTTTGGTCTCAGTAACCTGCTGAACACAGGGTCCAAATTAAACCTCAAACCACCATTCCGATTCAATGATGGGTTCTGTTGTTTGACAAAAATGGCTTCCTTTACTCCTCTTTCAAACCATCTGTTTTCTTTGGCCAAAATCTTTACCTCGCTGTCCTGAAAAGAGTGATTGGTAGCTTTCAGGTGTAGATGTACTGCTGATTGAGGACCACTAGAATTGTCCCTGCGATGTTGATAAAGCCTTTTTTTGGAGCATTTGCTTAGTTTCCCCAATGTAGTGCTCTTTGCATTCCTCATCTTTACAGTGGATGGAATAGACCACATTGCTTTGTTTCTGGTTTGGAGTCTTGTCTTTAGGATGCACTAATTTTTGTCTCAAGGTATTTACTGGTTTGAAATAGGTAGGAATTTTGTGTTGCCATAAGATCCTCTGGAGTTTTTCGGAGACCCCCGCTACATAAGGGACTACCACTCCTCTCCTTTTTACTTCTGTGGGCTTTTGGGTTTCTTTCCCTACTCTCTTCTTTTGACATTTGTTAAAAGCCCACCGTGGGTACCCACAGGTTGAGAGCGCTCTCTGGACATGTTGTGTCTCCTTTTTCTTTCCCTCAGCACTAGTTGGTATTTGTTCCGCTCTATGTTGGAGGGTCCTAATAACCCCTAGTTTATGTTGTAGTGGATGGTTTGATTCAAAAAGGAGGTATTGGTCAGTGTGTGTGGCCTTTCTAAAGACCTCTGTAAGTAGCTGTCTGTCCTTTCCTATAATTACCTTGCAGTCTAAGAAGGCTAGTTGGTTTTCTTTAGTGTCCTCGCAAGTAAATTTAATATTGGTGTCCACCGCATTGGTGTGATCGGTGAAAGACTGAATTTCTTGTTTTTTGATTATGACAAAGGTGTCATCCACGTATCTAAACCAGTGCCTTGGTTTTGTCCCTGAGAAGGATGTGAGAGCCTGTTTCTCCATCTCTTCCATGTACAGATTCGCCACTATGGGTGAGACTGGTGAGCCCATAGCACAACCATGAATTTGTCTGTAGAATTTCCCTCTAAACTGAAAATATGTGGTGTTAAGGCAAATTTCCAGTAATTGGCAGATGTGGTCAGCACTAAGTTTTGTTCTCCGATGCAGAGTTGAGTCCTCGAGCAGTCTCTTCCTCACCACCGAGACTGCTGCTGAGGTGGGGACAGATGTGAAAAGTGAAGTCACATCATAAGACACCAAAGTTTCCTCTGGCTCCAATCTGAGGTCTTTGATGCTCGCCACAAACCCTTTTGTGTTCTCTATATGATGATCAGTGTTGCCTACCAATGGGGATAAGACTGTTTTTACATATTTCGCTACATTGTACGTGGTAGAGTCAATGCTACAGACAATGGGTCTGAGGGGAAACCCTTCCTTGTGGATTTTTGGAAGGCCATAGATACATGGTGTAGCCTCCCCAGGGTATAACCTATGATACATCTGTCTGTCAATTAGTTCTTCCTTCTCTAACTTTTGGAGACAGTGTATGATTTCTTTCTTATACCTACTGGATGGGTCCCTTTTAAGTTGCTCATATGTGTTGGCATCACTAATTAGACTTGTTATTTTTTCTTCATAGTCCAATGTGTTGAGAACCACTGTGCATCTGCCTTTATCAGCTGGTAAGATGGTGATGCTCTCATCTTTCTGCAGAGCCGCTAATGCTTTCCTCTCACCTAACGTGATATTGGACGGTGGTGGTTTGGCACTACTGAGAAGGGCCGATATTCTCAGACGAAGGTCCCCTGCCTCTGTTCTAGAAAGGTTATTGTTCCTGATGGCCGATTCAGCTGCTGTGATATAGTCTACTGTGGGTATTGTTTTAGGAGTCACTGAGAAGTTGAGACCCTTGGTTAATACTGCCTTCTCTGTCTCCGAGAGGCTTCTGTCTGACAGATTTTTGATCCAATTTTCTTTAGTATTGGTCTGATTCCCCCCATCCTTAGTGTTTACGACAAGCTGTGGTCGATTTTCCAATAGAAGTTTTTGGAATTTTCCCTTATGCCTTTCTTTGGTTTTGCTATGGTGCTTCATATAACCTGATTTGGTAAATTCACAAACCTCCTGATAGGTTTCGTGAGTAAGCTTGGTTTGCAATCTCTGATAGAAGGTTTCTACTTCAGACTGTTTATTTTTTATCTCTATGTTAAGTCTCCTAATTCTCAAATTCTGTATTTTTCTGATGTAGTTTAGTTGCATTTTCCTTGCCAAGTGTCCTTGCTCAAGGGACGCTTGCCTCATGCATTTGGGGATTAACCTACTCTGCCTGCATCTGAGATTGAATCTGAGGTGGTTCCTTAAATCTGCTAATTTAAGAGTGGCCTTTTCTAAGCTACGTACCAGCAGAAGGATGTCTCTCCCAAAGTTGGTAGCAATGCGTCTGTGTAGGCTCTCAGTCGCTCAGTCGCTCAGTCGCTCAGTCGCTCAGTCGCTCAGTCGCTCTCTGGACATGTTGTGTCTCCTTTTTCTTTCCCTCAGCACTAGTTGGTATTTGTTCCGCTCTATGTTGGAGGGTCCTAATAACCCCTAGTTTATGTTGTGGAATGGTGGTTTGAGGTTTAATTTGGACCCTGTGTTCAGCAGGTTACTGAGACCAAAACCCACAGCTCTTAGTCTTGCAAATGAGGTGAAGCCAGGGCCGAGCCAGAACAATAGATGCTAACGAGCCAGGATCAGAGTCGTTCATACCCTATTCAGGGAGCGACACTTCCCCTTTTATCGGAGGTGTTAATAACAGGATAGGATTATACCACTACTCCGCCCAGGCTTAGTGTAACGAACCAATAGGAGGAGGGTGTTGGCACACCAATTCCGCCCACTCTTACGGTATTTAAGGCCTAAGCTACCAGCACTTATTAGTTCGCTGACGAAGCTCTTCGGATGAGGAGCGAAACGTCCGACACTTTCTTCACAGAAGTACAGATGACGCCTCAAGAAGCCTTTTCCTCGATATATTGGTTCATGATTGCTGTTTTGTGGTTGACTATGGTCTACAGCATTATTATTCATCCATTTTCTATGAGGCTTATCCACATTAGGGTCGTGTGGGCATGCTGGAGCCTATTCCAGCTAACTTTGGGCGACGGGCGGGGTACACCCTGGACTGGTGTCCAGCCAGTGGCAGGGCACATGTAGGCAAACATTCACATTCATACCTATGGACAATTTTAAAAAAATGAGCTGGACAATATGCTTATTTGTTGGGAACATGACAAATATGAGAGCTGAAGTTGCTGCCGACCAGAAAACTATCGAGCACGCGAGAACTCATTTTCCACCCAACTCGGAAAAGCGCTGTTATGTCACCGCAGCAGCGTACTTCATGACTGGTGACTGGAAGATCGCTTGTCATATGCTACAAAACAGGAATGAATGAGAGCCAAACGGGTGCCAATATGGCCAAGCTGTTCAATAATGTTGCAAAGGCATCTTGATTTCTTGTGGCCTAGTCATTTCTAGTTTTTGTATTTGTGAATGAGGGCAGCCTAGTTTTTATTCATACTACACTGACATCTGCAAGCATTGTTCTTGTGTGAGAGCTGCTGGTACAGCAATCTATATTTTACATGAAAGCTGTTTTTGACTTTTGTTTGTTTTTCAGAATATGCTGAAGTTTGTGTTTAATTTTATACATGCTGTTACTGGCGCAATTTACTTCTACAGCTGCTTTCCTTCTGTGCAATGGGAAACGCGTTGGTAGATGTAACCTTTCAATTATCAGATAATGGAAGTCAATTCATCACTTTCATGTTTATTTTAATTGTGGCTCATTACAAATGTTTGTTTTAGTGGTACACAGTGAGTAAAAAGCAATTGCATATAGAAGGAAATCTGCATTAAAAAATTGACAGACTATTGTTTGCAAAAGAAGATACATCGATAATCGTTTTATCAACGCATTGCAGGCCTCTGAATCGTAATCTCATCGAATTGTGAGGTGGACAGAGATTCCCAGCCCTACTATAGCGGTGTTATTTAATATCTATAGGGCTCTAATGTTAAAAAGTGTATTTAGAAGGTGGTAAACAGGTTTTCTATGTCTTATGTCGTATTTTCTCTGATTATGTCTACTACACAGGGTAATAGGAGTGTAAAGGTGACTATAGGGGTGTTATTCTATGTCTAGATGGCTCTAATGTTAAATAGTGTATTTAGAAGATGGTTAACAAGTTTTCTGTCTTATGTCTTATTTTTTCTTATGTCGACTATATTGGGTAATAGGAGTGTAAAGGTGACGATAGGGCTGTTATTTCATGTCTTATGTCTTATTATGTCTACTATGTTGGGTAATAGGAGTGTAAAGGTGACTATAGGGGTGTTATGTCATGTGTGGAGGGCTCTAATAATGTTAAAACGCATATTTAGAAGGTGGTAAACAGGTTTTCTAAATTATTGAGACTCCAGCCAACCACAGTGAGAGCCATTATCCACAAATGGCCAAAACATGGAACAGTGATGAACCTTCCCAGGAGGGGCCGGCCAACCAAAATGACCCCAAGAGTGCAGCCACAACTCATCCGAGAGGTCACAAAAGACCCCACAACACCATCCAAAGAAGTGCAGGCCTGACTTGCCCCAGCTGAGGTCAGTGTTCATGACTCCACCATAAGAAAGACACTGGGCAAAAACGGCCTGCATGGCAGAGTTCCAAGACCAAAACCACTGCTGAACCAAAACAACATGAAGGCCAGAAAACATGTTGATGATCCCCAAGACCTTTGGGAAAATATTCAAAAGTAGAACTTTTTGGAAGGTGTGTGTCCCATTCCATCTGGCATTTCAGAAAAAGAACATCACAGCAAGATGGTGGTGGTAGTGTGATGGTCTTCAGGACCTGGAAGACTTGCCGTGATAAATGGAAGCATGAGAATGTCCGGCCATCCGTCGGTGACCTCGAGCTGAAACCAACTTGGGTTCTGCAGCGGGACAATGATCCAAAACACACCAGCAAGTCCACCTCTGAACGGCTGAAGACTTTGGAGCGGCCTAGTCCAAGTCCTGACCTGAATCCTATTGATATGCTGTCTCGTGGCCTTCACATGCTGGAAAACCCCTCAATGTGGCTTAATGACAACAATTCTGCAAAATTCCTCTGCATTTGATATGTGGTGGAGGCTTACGGAGGGAGTGAGCTCATTCCTTTGGAAGAAGTCATTTTGTGAAGTGCAAAGTTGTCCTGTTGAAAAAGCCAATCGGTACCATTCAGACGACGGCCTTAAGTCATGAGGGATGCAACATCTCCACATAGCCGGGCACTGTTTGACAACCCTGCACAACCTGAAGCTCCATTCTTCCACCAAAGGATCATGATGTTGGAAAACACCTAGGGTGAAGACTGCCTTTCACCTTTCAATGTCCCATGTTTGGTGCTCTCCTGCAAATTCCAAACCTTGAAGGAGAGCAGGCCTTCTCTGACAGATGGCGTCTGGAGATTATGGGACTGCACTTGGCACCAGTAGCAACCTTCAACAATCAAAGAGAGTAAGCTTTTTTGCCTTTTCCATGAAGAGATCAGAACAGTGTGAATACCTGACACTAAATCACATTCAATCCACATTTTTACCAACATTTTGCTTGCTCTAAACGTCCTTTGTCCCTCTCCCAGTTCTTATTTTTGCATCTGAAGCTCTACTTAGAACCTCCTTATATCCAACAGTGTCAAACATGCATTCTTGACATCTTTCAACTGCTCTCAACATTTGGATGAGGAGTGGATAGTATTGCAGTATGTGAAGTGAATAGAGGGAATTTGTGTTTCAGGTAGAGCAGTCCAAGGTGCTCATTAAAGAAGGGGGTGTCCAGCTGACTCTCACAATTGTTGACACGCCAGGTTTTGGAGATGCAGTAGACAACAGTAACTGGTAAGTAATGTTCTTGTCTGCTGTGTTTATGAGTTAGTATTAGGCCTGTCACAATAACAAATTTTGTTGGTTGGTAATTGTGCTACAAATTGTCAAGAATCGATATTATTGACAACATTTTTTGAAACCATATTTTTATTAATTGTCATGAGAGGTGTAATTCACATTTGAACCACTAGGTGCTACTCAAGTATAGTGTACCTTAGAGTCCCTTAATAGAGAGAGTTACGACAACTGAGATTATGCCTCCATGTTGGGGCCAATTCAAGTGTGCACAGTACGACAATGCATGTAAATTGCAATGTCTCTGCACAAAGGGACGGGCGGGTTAACCACGTTAATCAGACCATGGACCGAAATTAACCTGACGCAAGACGCTAAATGCGTGCAAAAACTGTCAAAATCGTGCAGATTTTCCATCTAAGACGAATTATTTTGCGTTTGATCGGGTCAGTTCGGTCACGGGAATAAGGGCGCAATATAATTTGCGAAAACCAAATTGCGCTGGAAAGTACGGTATTATGGCCATGGTGCGTTTGAAAGCAGATCTCTGATTGGTCGTGAGACATATTCCCATCCAATCATGATCTGGTGTGCAGCATCATCTGTTGCTGTTGGAAACAAGTATAATGGTCCTGCTGCTGTTTTAGCTGGCGATATGCAGAGTGAACACAATGATTACTAAGTATTTTGCCAAGGCGGACTCGTGTCACTCGGAGCAGGACAATAATAACAACCCTCCGAAAAAACAAAAAACAACGGCCGATGATTTTGATAAGCCCGCGGTTTCTCAGTTGGCCTCAACCTCAGCAGGCCCCTCCACAGGCACCAGTGACAGTTCCTGGATGCCGACGACGCCGACGGTGAGTGATGGACGACAGCTGCCACCGAGACCTGGTGCATCTCATGTCGCCATAACCAGCTCGTTAAAAACAGTTCGGAAGTGGATGAAAGAATTGAACACGGACATTGGTTATAAAGTCAAGGACGACAATTTGGTGTGAGGTGTGCAAGGAACATGGTACTGGTTCAGATCGTGGGTCGGCTCTTGTGACTGGTAGCAACAGGAGGAAAAAGGAGGCAATACAGCAACACATTAAATCAACACTTCACCAACGTTTGTTAGCAACCAGGCACGCCAAATATTTGGAAGCAAACAAGAAACAACAAATTGCTTCCACTGGATTTTGGCAATTTCTACCGCTGCAGTCAACCACGTACAGTAACAGATCCAAGTATGGCCAGGGAACCTCATTTCGCGCGGCACCTCATTTTGCGCACTTAAAAATACACAAGATGGGGAAAATTCACGCATGTCCAAATTTCTATGTGGGGTTTAATAAATCTGATCTACATGAGGATTACCTTCCCAAAAATAATTTTTTTCAGAATAATTCATTGTCATTGCTGATTTAGGCCTTATTATTATGATCTGAAAAAGTGACTGTTGATGAATTTAGATGTATCAGCATCACAAAGGGTGAATGGCCAGTCCCAGCCATAAACAATTGTTCAATATTTTTGTATTATATGTCACTTTTTGCAATCATTGTAATTTGTATTTGTGGAATTCACCTTAAACAGAAATTCACAACACCAAATACAACACATGGGACCGAACACTCTCAATTGACCTACCTCGCACAGCTTTGAAGACGAGTTCGGCTTCCAGCCCAAACGGTTGATTTTATTCTCCCAAATTGTCCGTCTGTTAAGATCTGAAGGGAATCTGTACAGCTTGAAACTCTTGTCATGTCTATTTGTGCATCCAAATGCACAACAACCCGGCATTTTTGGTGAATAAACAAGAATATGGCCAAGAAAGTGTTGTATTCTGTTGTATAAAGGCCAACGCAAATGAGAATTTGGCCCCAAGATGGCTCCACGAGTCACGTGACCGTATTTTTTCGACTCGTCACATCATAACTCTCTCTATCAAGGGACTCTAGTGTACCTGTGTGAGCCACATTAGCTTGACACAGAAGTTGCCTGTTTGTTCCATTCCTTTGTCATCTGCGTATCTGGGTCCGATCTGGATCGTGGGGGCAGCAGTCTTAGTAGTGAAGCCCGGCTAGCTCGTCCAGTTCCACCAGCAGGACACCAAGGCGTTCCCAGGCCAGGCGTCCGGGAGGCATTTGGACTAGATGCTCAAGCCACCTCAACGGGCTCCTCTCCATTTGAAGGAGCAGCGGCTCTACTCTGAGCTCCTGACCCTATCTCTTAGGGTGAGTCCTGCCACCCTACGGAAGAAACGCATTTCAGCCGCTTGTATCATCCCCATCCCCTTTTTCGGTCACCACCCAAAGCTCATGACCATAGGTGAGGGTGGGAACATAGATTGACCGCTATATTGAGAGCTTTCTGTCTTCACCATGCCGGTCCGGTACAGCGACCACATTACAGCAGACGCTTCGCTGATTCGCCTGTTGACCTCACACTCCAACCTTCCCTCACTCATGAACAAGACCCCGAGATACTTGAACTCCTCCACCTGGGGCAGGACCTCATTCCCAACCCGCCCTGTCCCACTGAGAACCATGGCCTCAGATTTGGAGGAGTCTCATACCAGAAGCTTCACACTCAGATGCAAACCGTCCCAGTAAACGTTGAAGGTCACAGCCCAATGAGGCCATCAGGACCACATCGTCTGCAAATAGCAGAGATGAGATCCTAAGGCCCCCGAACTGGACTCCCTCGATGCCTTTACTGCACCTAGAAATTCTGAACAAAATAGATTTTTTTTGCCCGTGTGTATGTTGTTGAAAAAGTATAACATACTGTATAACCGTATTGAATGGTTGCATTTGTTTTTTTGTTTTTTTTTTGCAACGTAGCGAGTGAGGGTGCACCGTTTTGCATTGTTTTGTTTGTATTGACTTTGCTGACCAAACGCCTCAGTAAGCGTTGGCTGTCGGGACAAAGGCTCCACTGCCAGAGACACCTCCGTCAATTTTTGATGGAGTTGCCTCGGGCAGTGGAGCCAAGTTTTTTTTTTTTTTCATCATTCAGTTCATCGATGTATTGATTATTGTGACAGGCCTAGTTAGCAATGTGTTGTATTTCAAGTGTTCCTGAGTTTCTCCTGCTCTTTGCAGCTGGCAGCCTGTCATCAGCTATATTGACAGCAAGTGCGAGGACTTCCTGAACGCAGAATCGAGGATGAACCGCAGATCAATGCCAGATAATAGGGTCCACTGCTGTCTTTATTTCATTGCGCCCTCGGGACACGGGTAGGTGGAGCGTGAAACCAGTTCTACTTTGTGATGTGGAGGGGAATGATGGAGGCCGACACAAAGAGGGCGCTTAGGTAGGAGTCTCACAGCAACTACTGTGCATTGAAGGCCGCCAAACAAAGTTGAGTATACTGTTTTGAATCATGATTCAATTTAGCATCAAAACACTGCGATATGTTGGCGCACTACTAAAATTGTTGAAATAATCTATGGTAACGTGGTTAGCCTGATGGTGGTGGTTCTTCTTTTCCTTACGGCTTTTCCCTTCAGGCTTTTCCCTTTCCTGAGTGGATCAGCAATGTGTGGCTATGTGGCTGCATCTAACGGCATCTTGTGTCAATTAAAGATGTGTGCTTTCTATGTGTGTAAGCTGCAGCTTGCTTGATGATGTGGCCATTGTATAATTGTACATTACTTCTATTGTTTCATTCTAGTAAACTCAAACAGTGGGCTTCGCACTCCAAGCAGTCATGTTTCTTGAAGTTTAGAATTGAAAACGCAATTTGGCATTGTAGAAAAATATGTACTAACACTGAAACACTATTTACTGGCACTGAGAAGGCTTCTTCCATTGAAAAGTAGAACACAGATATTGATATTATTAAATAGGATATTTCATTTGGATCTTGTTTGTGTAGTAATGTGTTTTACAGTGCAGTCTTTGGATTTTCCCTTTGTGTCCATCTCTTTTCAGTGACAGTTCTTTTGTTTTTCAGCGTTATTCATCAACTCCAACTTCTTGTTTTTTGTTTTTTTTTTGGGAGGTGTGTTTAGGCAAAAATTAACAGTGGCGATTTAGGCCCATCTACACATCAGATCAGTGGGTGAAAAGGATGTAATACAGTAGGCCCACCTACATGTGGCGCTGTAAACAGACACACAGACAAAGTTGCCATCATAAACCAATAAATGAATCGCATGATAAGTGAAAATGAATTACGGTACATGGCCACCATATATTGCCATGTGCATGCGTCTCGTCTCTCGCCTCCAAACAGGTAGGAAGGGGATTCACTCTGTGCATTGGTTCAGAACCTACACGCTTCATAGAACAAAGGAACTCCATGAAACAACAGAGTGAGACCTCTTGTCAGTCATGGGGGGAGGCGGGGCCGCTGGCATACACACAGCAAAAGAGGGGAGCCTCGTGATGAGCAATGCAAGGTAGTGTAGTAGAAGAAAAAAGCCAAATGCCACAGCCACCGCATGGGAATATTAACTCATTCAATCCCAGCCATTTTTCAAACGACAACCGCTTCAGGAGCGGTCACAGAATATTGTGTTCCATGGCTATATAAACATGGAACCTACCAAAGAAACATGAGACTCCCGCCTTTCATCAGGAAAAAGAAGTTTGTTTCGACCTTTTTCTGTTCTTTAGTAATCAGCAGTGGAACAAAGGTAAGTTTCAGGAAAATATCAGTTCCCAACTACAAAAGGCAGTAAATTAGCTTTTTGTGAAAAGTTACATTTCAAACACAACTTTCACTTTTGAGACAAATCTTTTTTGGTTTTGTGACAACGCAAATATGTAAACAACTATACCACATAAACAACACAAAAAAACATCAAAATAATGTTTTTTTGTGGGGTTGTCCCGGTCCGATCAGAAAATCGGGATCGTCTGCCAATCCGTAAGATTGGATAATTAAAGATTGGGTAATATCGGCTTCCACTACGAGATTGGGCCGATCCGGTTGCCGTATCATGTTCTTAATTCTGAGCCACACTCCAACACGGTAGGTGGTGTAATGCGCCTGAAAGCTGGCTGCCACTTGACTCTGGCCACCTCCTCCAGCTCCACCGGGAGAACCCCAAGGCGTTGCCTGGCCAGCTGTGAGACATAATCCCTCCAGCGTGTCCTAGGTCTGCTCAGGAGCTTTCTCCTGGGGCATGCTCGGAACACCTCACTGGGGAGGCGTCAGGGAGGCATGCGGACTACATGCCCGAGCCACCTCAACTGGCTCCTCTCCATGTGAAGGAGCAGCGGCTCTACTCTGAGCTCCTCCTGGATGACCGAGCTCCTCACCTTATGTCTTATGGAGGAAACTAATTTCAGCCGCTTCAATCTCTTCACCACGACGGTCCGGTACAGCGACTGCATTGCTGCAGACGCTGCGCTGATCCGCCTGTCGACCTCACGCTCCAACCTTCCCTCAGTCGTGAACAGGACCCCGAGATACTTGAACTCCTCCACCTGGGGCAGGACCTCTTTTGCCACTGAGAACCATGGCCTCGGATTTGGAGGTGCCGAGTCTCATCCCAGAAGCTTCACACTCAGCTGCAAACCTCCCCAGTAAATGCTGAAGATCACAGCTGGCCACATTGTCTACAAATAGCAGAGACCAGATCCTAAGGCCCCAGAACTCCCTCGATGCCTTGGCTGCACCTACAAATTGTTTCCATGAAAATGACGAACAGAATGGGTGACAAAAGGCAGTCTTGGCGGAGGCCAACGTTCACCAGGAACAGGCTGGCAATGCCAACCAGGCTCCTGCTCCAGTTCTACAAGGACCCAATGGCACGTAGTAGCGCCACCAATCTCGTACTCCCACAGCACCCCCTACAGGACACCGCGAGGGACACGGTCCCATGCCTTTTCCAAGTCCACAAACCACATGTAGACCGGTTGGGCAAACTCCCAAGTACCCTCCAGTACCCTTGCAAGGGTGTAGAGCTGGTCCAGTGGTCCTCTACTGGGACCAAAACCACATTGCACCTCCTGTAGCTGAGGTTGGACTAATGATCCATACATTCACTTTTAAACGTTGACTTTTTTCTATCAACTTTTCTTACTTTTGAGCAAGCCATGGTTCCCATTCACTTCTCTGCATGTAAACAAACGATGTCATCTCACTTTGAGTGACCTCACCGCGTTTGCTTTCACGTAACCGTGATAACTGAAGTAATAATGCCCACAAACAGCCGCTGCGATCAGTCTGCGACCATGATTTTATGTTGTTGTTATTATATTTACATATATATTATATTATTTTAATTGGTCACAGGTCCGTGAAGGACCATTACTGGGTCCGGATCCGAGGTCTGCAATTTGGTGATGGCTTGAATACAGTGCTGAGTGGGTTTTGTACTAACAGATTGTTTGTTTGTTTTTGTTTGTTTGTTTTTCAGCCTGAAGCCACTTGACATTGAATTTATGAAGAGGCTCCATGACAAAGTCAATGTCATTCCACTTATTGCAAAAGCCGACACGCTGACCCCGGAGGAATGCCAACTTTTCAAGAAACAGGTATTTTTGCACTGTAAGCCAATCATCTGCAAAGACACATTTAAAAAACGTGTTTGCTGTAATGTGTCGTATTTCCCAGACTGTAAATCGCACCGGTCTATAAGTTGTATTTATTTCACAAATTTAAGAAGAGTCATTTCATCCACAAAAGCAAGTTATTCAACTACACAATAGCACACGCAACCGGCTGGATTGCTATGTTAAGCTCACAAATGATGTAATAACATCAAGAACATACCCGGGAGGCTGAATAGGCTCAATGAATATAGCAAACCAGCCGCCCAACAAGCAAGGTACTGGTAAGCGAGTTCACCGAGCTCCCGATCTTATTCCACATCACTCCATCCATTGAATTCAGCAGCGTATACTGTAGTTGTCACAAGCCTGGAGCACTCTCAGGTTCCTGTTGACAGAAAAGTCACTAAGAATTAACACTTAACTCATTCAGTCCCAGCCATTTTACAAAATTTAACCCCCTCAGGAGCGGCCGTTTTAGATGGTTTTGACTGATTTTTCAAGGCACACAGAATATTGTGTTCCATGGCTATATACAGTAAACATGGCACCTACCGAAAGAAACATTAGACTCCTATTTTTCATCAGAATAAAAAAAAAAAAGTCTGTTTGTCTTTTTCTGTTCTTGTTTTTGCATATTGTAGCTCTACTTAAAACCTTATTAAGATCCAAATGTGCAACATGATCATTCTAGCCATTTTTCAACTGCTCTTAAGATTTGGATCAGTAGTGTGTATGATGCACCTGACTGTAAATCACAAAACCAGACAAAAGAAAATATGGTGTTGATTTGTGCTACTTTTTATTTGAATACATTTTCTATCTCCATAGATAATGAAAGAGATCCAGGAGCACAAGATCAAAATTTATGAATTCCCAGACACGCATGATGATGAGGACAAGCTGATCCGCAAAATAAAGGTACTGGACCACAAACGTAGAATAAGAGAATGCCAAAGGTTGGTCCTTCCCTTAGTGCAGGGGTCTCAAACTCAATTTGACTGGGGGCCAGTGGAGGTAGAGTGTGGGTGAGGCTGGGCTGCATCAAGTATTGGGAGTAGGGCTGGGAATCTCAGGGTACCTCACGATACGATACCATTCACAATACATCCATGTGATAACACCACTGGTAGTTCATTGTTGGTGTTTACTTGCCCCTGGAAGTATGGAAGTAACACTGAGCTTGCCTTGATGCTGCAGGCTGCAGTTACACTACTCTTCGATGTCCAGTTGCGGGCCGCGAGTTTGAGACCCCTGCCTTAGTCAGAGTCCAACGCTTGCAGCTCCACTTTTTCTCAGAGCCTAATAGACGAGCTTGTTGAATAACTGACACCGGAGCCATGCCACAGCAAAACATGGCAGCTCTTCTCCTCCTGTCTCCAGTGGTCATGGCGACATGATGCAGGGAAACGTGTCTTCTTCAATTCAATAGCGTTTTTCACCCTACGTCTGCTTTTCTTTTCATCACGGCTATAAAATCATGGACCCAAAGTGGCAGCATTTAGGCTACGTGCACACTGCTGGTCAATTTTCATGTTTTTGCTTATATGTGATGTGTATCAGATTTTATTTAATTTTTTTACTGTCAGTGTGTCAGTACAATTCCCTCCATCCACTTTCCTCCACTTATCCATGTCCAAGTGACGGGGGCAGCAGTCTCAGTCAGGAAGCTCGGCTACCTCTTCCAGCTCCACCGGGAGGACACCAAGGTGTAGCCAGGCCAGCTGTGAGACATAATCTCTCTAGCGTGTCCTAGGTCTGCCGCGGGGCCGTCTCTTGGCCAGCCGTGCCCGGAACACCTCACCAGGGAGGCGTCCGAGAGGCATCCGGACTAGATGCCCGAGCCACCTCAACTGGCTCCTCTCCATGTGAAGGAGCACTTTGAGCTCCTCACCATGTCTCTTAGGGTGAGGCCAGCCCACCCTATGAGGGAAACTCATTTCAGCTGCTTGTATCCACCATCTCCTTCTTTCGGTCACGACCCAAATCTCATGACCATCGGTGAGGGTAGGAACATAAAAGGGGGAGGATACATTGAGAGTTTTGCCTTCCGGCTCAGCTCTCCCTTCACCACGATGGTCCAGTACAGTGACCGCATTACTGCAGACGCTGTGCCGATCCGCTTATCGACCTCACGCTCCAACCTTCCCTTCCTGGTGAACAAGACCCCGAGATACTTGAACTACTCCACCTGGGGCAGGACCTCATTCCCAACCCACCCTTTTCCCACTGAGAACCATGGCCTCAGATTTGGAGGTGCCCAGTCTCATCCCAGAAGCTTCACACTCAGATGCAAACCACTCCAGTAAATGCTGAAGGTCACAACCTGATGAGGCCATCAGGACCACGTGATCCGCAAATAGCAGAGACCAGATCCTAAGGCCACCGAATTGGACTCCCTCCACACCTTGGCTGCGCCTAGAAATTCTGGTTTTGGGACAGTATAATTCTGAATATTTCAAATGCGACTCAGGTATGTAGATATGTATCCCATCTACTGCAATCTGAACGTTCAGGTGGCATACATCTGACACATACGTCATGGAAAGGCATGGTTTATCGTGCTAGACTTGCAGGCAAAAGTTCTTCTTCTCGTCCGAAAAAGATTTTTAAAAGGTGATAGTAAAGCAGCGCTCGTCAGTGTTTCACCACTCCTGCCTCCGACCTCCATTCACATGCTCCTTGGAACAGACATGGAGGCTACTTGTTTCTAAACTACCATAGCCAAACTTCCTACCGTCTCTCTCCTTCATCACGGAATCATTTGCTGGAGAAAATAACGACTCCTGTTGCACAAAACGCTCTAAATTGCCACAAACACGTTAACGAGAGCACGCTAGTGATGTGCGGCTCAATACACAAATATCGATACTTCCGATACGAGCTCTTCATGGCGGCAGTGGCTCAGGAGGTGTAGAGCAGGTTATCTCGAAACCGGAAGGTTGAGGGTTCGATCTTGGCCCACCCTGCCTCCAGTGCTGCCCTCACTACTGTATGAATGTGAATGAATGTGTGGTGGTGGTCACAGAGGCCATAGGTGCAAATTGGCAGACACGGTTGCGTCAGACTTACCCCAGGGCAGCTGTGGGTACAGATGTAGATACCACCAACAGTGTGTGACTGAGGAGTGATTGAATAATGGCTTCACGTCGTTGTGAAGCACTTTGGGTACCTTGAAAAGCGCTATGAAATTTAATCCATTATTATAATCCAATCAATTAAAGGCAATTCTGAAAATATTGATACTTCACATATAGTATGATTTTGTCCTTTTGCTGATGTTGTAAATCATCCCGCTACATCAGTATACTTTAGGGTTTAAAATAAATCACTAAATGGCTATGATGTCTTCATCCATCCATCTTCTCTCACTTATTCAAGGTCGCTTTGCAGGGGCAGCAGCCTAAGCAGGGAAGCTCAGACTTCCCTCTCCTCAGCCACTTCGTCCAGCTCCTCCTGGCAGATCCTGAGACGTTCCCAGTCCAGTTGAGAGACATGGTCTCTCCAACGTGTCCTGGGTCTTCCCCAAGGCCCGAGCCACCTCATCTGGCTCCTCTCAATGCAGAGTTTCTCTCGGATGACAGTGCTTCTTACTTTATCTCTAAGGGAGAGCCCAGACATCCTACTGAGAAAACTCATTACAACAGCTTTCATAATCGATTCGATTTGGTTGCGACCCAGAGCTCATGACCATAGGTGAGTGCAGGAACGTAGATCCACCGCTAAACTGAGAGCTTTGCCTTTGGGCTCAGCTCCCTCTTCACCACAACGGACACGTGAAGAGTCCGCATCACTGCAGAAGCTGCGCCAACCCTCCTGTCCATCTCGCGTTCCATCCTTCCCTCCCTTGTGAACAAGGTACTTAAGTACCTCAAGGTACTTAAACTTCTCCAATTGGGGCAGGAGCTCACCCATTTCCAAGTGAGAACCGTAGACTTGGAGATGCTGATTCACACTCTGCTGCAAACCGATCCAGTGTGAGTAGAGCACTACTTTTGCACATTTACCGGACATATGAGGTGTATTTGTACGTGAGATCGTATCGCTGATACCAGCCTGCTTGCGTGCTTTTGCACATGCACGTCCACTTCGTGGATGCTTTGTCTTCACGGGAACTAGTCGCATTTTTTTTTTTTTTTTTTTGGTAATGTAAGCGACCACATAAAAAATGGGATTTAAAACAAAAAAACCCAATTGCATCGTACCCTGCAGTGTGCACGTGGCCTAAGAAGCAGCATGTGAAGAATATGAAAAGTTCCCTCATTGGAAAAGACGACAAGAAATGCCAGTCGTTACTCAAGCAAAACATGCATTTCTGTTTTGCACCCTCCGCCAGGAGAAGATGCCCCTGGCTGTCGTTGGCAGCAACGTAGTCATTGAGGTGAATGGCAAGAAGGTCAGAGGTCGCCAGTACCCGTGGGGCGTGGCAGAAGGTAGGTTGAAGCAGAAAGGAAGCATGATGTCTTTGGATGGTAAAGCATGTGCTACAGTGTTTTGGAGCTGAAGTAACATAATTTCGTGGAAGTAGAAGTAACTCCTATTCAGTGTACTCGGGGAAATACAAAGCTTCTTGAAAGTGGGGGCGAATGGTGAGTCCAGTGAAAACACATTAGACGTCCCTATTTGTGGGTGTTCAATTCTGTCTGGGTGTTTTTGAGCTTTGAGTGTCCAGTTGCGGTCTGAGGTTGACATATACTCATCATGGACATGAATGCCACATTCGTTTTGGCCCTCAAACGTTTTTCTTTTTCCAGGATGTACATCTTCAATTGTTTTTCAAAACAACAACTGGGTGGACAAGTTTTAATTAAATTCACGTACAGTGTTCCCTCATTTATCGCAGGGGATAGGTTCCCAAAATACTATCAATTCTCAGACAGGCATTCACATTTCTCTCTTGTTTAAACACACTCCAAAAAGTTCAAACCTTCGTTTGAATTTGAATGATCATGCAAGAAATGATGAAGTGACTCAGGCATATTTCTCTCCTCTGGCCGTGCCTTTTGGTGCTGCTGCTGGTGCTGGTGCCGCTCCGCTGTACCGTAATGCTTTTGTATCCTTGTTAAAACATATCCCTCCTGTCGTCGTGTTTTCCTCCTCCTCCTCCAACCAAAGATTCATTTGTTCCGTAATAGCGCCCTACAGCTGCAGAACTTCTACATTCCTTCAACATGTCCACAAGTCCGGCTTTTTGTGCCACGGTTGGCTTCCTCTGCCTTTTGGGTGCAGAACGTTTCGGTGACGTGGGTTTTTGTCGGGGAGAAACTTGCAAACACACAAAGACCACAAGCAAGCTAGCAATGACGCTGCAGGAGACATGAAGGAGATTGGCTGTAGACCACTGTCAATCAATCAATCTGGATGCAGAAGACTATGGCATGCAGGCAGACGAGAGAGGGAAGAGAGAGTCACGCCAGCTCTACAGAACTACTGAACCACAGAACTACAACACTCTATTTTCTCAGAATGCAATTCTTCTTCTTGTGCTAAAATTGCACACAACAACGATGGAGCGAGGGAACACTGAACTGTATTTTGACCATGAGTAAATGAGGGAACATCATTCAAATCAAGTCAAGTGTGCACTCAGGTATTGTTTAAGAAATTCACTGAAGCTGTGTGTTCTCTGGGAAAAGGTAGCAAATTGAATATTCACCCGTACATGATGACTGCAAGTAAACTCAGCACCCACATGGAAAGCAAATAGCAGTGAACATCAGTTATTTGGTCTTTTTAGCCTTAGCTTGTGGATTTTATGTTATGTGTAGTAGAGCCTTGTCGTGGGACTGAGAGTTTGGTGTAAGACGGGTAGGGAACCTATGGCCCAGGAGCCAGATGTGGCCCTTTGATGACTGCATCTGGCTCTCAGACGTGTCTGGATACTGTAGGGTGGATTTATTTGACTTTTTTTCCACAGACATTTCAAAGTGAAACATTGCAGAAATCACTGTGTTAAAAATGGCTTTCAAAATGTAAAACTTGGATCATGCATCCATCCATTTTGTAGAGCTATGCGGGTGGCCAGCCAGAGCCGATGCCAGGTGTCCTTCCCATAGTTTCCAGGTCAGACAACAAAACTTGACTATTACCGGATAATGCGGTCGCCTACCCGGTAGCCTACATTGAGATGTCGAGAAGTACACTTCCCTCCTTATGAGCAAATAGCCAGCTGGCTAATTCTGCAGAGCAAACCCTTTTGACGACGAAGATTGCAAAATGAAAGCACCAGAAGTCACATTCATTGTAAGAAGTACTGGATTGTAAGAATTATTGGATAGCTTCAGTGTGACAAGATTATTTAAAATAATAAATCCAGAGACTTATCATAGTCTAAAATTGTCAGTCTTGCTTAAAAATGCACACATTTAGTTTATTAATCATTTTTATTTTTTATTAGTTTTATTCATTTATTATTCAATGTTAAAAAAATATGAAATACATTTTCAAATATGTGTATCATGGCTCCCCTAGGCAAAAAGGTTCCTGAACCCTGGTGTGAGACTTTGTTGTACTTTTTGTCCAGATATATGTGAATGGAGCTCAATTGTCATCAGGGATTCTCATTCAAATGATTTTGATCCTTTTTACTGCTTAAATGTACTGCTTAAGTCTGCTTGCAAACTATTCTATGAAATGCTTTGTTTTTCAAAATAGCCTTCCTGAATACAAACGAGAACGAGTGTTAATCCAGCAAATTTCTTGTTCCACCTTACACTTTAGGTCCTTTGGATCATTTATACCCTCAACAAAAATAGAACCGCAACACTTTTGTTGTTGCTCCCATGTTGTATGAGATGAAGTGAAAGATGTCAAACTTATTCCACATCCACAATATCAGCATTTCTCTCCAGCATTGTTGACAAATGTGTCTAAATGTGTGATAGTGAGCGCTTCTCCTTTGCTGAGATCATCCACCCCACCTCACAGGTGTGCCCGGATGTTAAGACCTGGGGGAGTTCCTTTGGCCCCTGACATAAAGGTGTCAACTTTAACTGGAGTAGTCAGGACAGAAGAAGTGTGGTTTTGCACGGCTGGAGTAACTAGGGTTTAAACACAAGTGTGACAGTTAATGGACTACATTACCTTAGATGATACTTTATTTTATCGCCAAACAAATCCAGTTTAAACGCGCCTTGTGGCTATGTTGGTGTTTCCCGTGTTAGGGATTGTGGAAAAGGAGGCTAGATCTATTTCTTGGGTGGACAGAGATGAACATTCAAGATTCAAGAGTTTTATGTGTCACTATTAGCTGGAAATGTATTGTTACTTTCTCTTCCATCCAGCTTTGTTTGCAAAAAAATGTCAAACCGCCTTTATTGCTCTGTGCTATGTGGTTGGCCATTTATCAGTCTTTTTCACTCTTTCATTTTTTTCCTTTCTCTCCCTTTTCTGTTTTTCTTTGTCTGTTCTTATGCATGACTGACAGAGGGCATATTTGGTAAACAAAACCAGCCTTGTCTTAATTTGAAGCCCATTTTCTCACCTCTACTACTTCCTGTTTCCCCTCATTTTTCATTCACTCCTTTCCTTGCTGCACTCTCTCACCATTAGGCTGATGGTCAAACCAACGCTTTTATCAGACTTGGGGCGTGATACTGATCGCAAGCTATGCAATGACTTCAAGAGAAATGTCCGCTTCAGAATGCCATTAGGTCACACATACGCAAATGTGGTGGATGTCAAAGCCAGCCATCTGCCTGTTTGCTGGAGTACGTTGCTCATTGGCTACTGCTACCACACCACGTGATCTCTAGTAGAACAAGAATCCTAAACTGCAGCATCGCATCTGATGCTTGTGCAATTTCACTGACAAATCAGGACAACAAATACATACGACCTTTATGGCGTACAATTACCACCTTTTGATGTAAAATGACCTTTAACTTAAAATAACCACATCATTCTTGTGCAGTTAGAACCTCCTGGATGTAAAATTGTGGCCTTTTTTGATGCAAAAATACCACACAGGTCTCGTACAATCACGATCTAATGTGTGATGTAAAAATAAAACTTTATTCTCGTCCAATTCCGACCTTTTTGATGTAAAATTTGAATCTTTTAGCTCTTGTGCAGTTAGGACCTTCTTGACATAAAATTACGGCCATTTTGATGCAAAAGGACCACACTGGTCTCATACAATCACGATCCAATTTGTGACGTAAAAGTAACACTTTATTCTCATACAAATGATGAACTTTTCATGTAACATTACAACCTTTTTAACGTAAATTACTCAGTTATTGTACAATTACGGCCTTTTTGAAGCAAAAGGACCACACTGTTCTCGTACAATTACGATCAAATTTGTGACATAAAACAACACTTTATTCTCATACAAATTGTGACCTTTTGATGTAAAATTAGAATCTTTTAATGTAAAATAACCACTTATTGTAAAATTATGACCTGTTTGATGCAGAAGATCCACACCATTCTCGTACAATTACGATCGAATTTGGAATGTCAAACTAAAACTTTATTGTGGTACAACTATGACCTTTTGATGTCAAATTAAACAAACAAAAACAAAATAATGTCAGCTGTGTCTTTTAAAGGAACGCTGCACCTTTTGGGGGGAAATTTTGCCCATCATCCTCAATCATTATGTGAAACATGAGCATGTCTTTTTTCCTTTTCGTGCGCTCTGAAGGGAAAAACAGTTAGCCTGAGGGAGCTAACAAAGGATGTAATGCTACATGCTATGAGACTGGCTTAGTATTTCACTAGAGCTGGATCTGCCTAGCACAAGGGGATATCTGACTTGACAAGCTGTAGCTCATCCTCCGTATAGTCAGGCTCAAAAAGATAAGGTTCTGGATCCTCACTTTGGCCAAAAGCTCTCACGAAGTCTGCTGTGATTAGTACTAGCAAACAGACACACGCTTTTTATGCTGCTGTTCATGGAAGTACGTTAGTTCCCATCTGTGTTGCTATGTGCTCATGAATGGCCATGTTACTACATCCTCACAACATGGATATGAATCCATAAAACCTTGTTAGAGATTTTGTAGAGTGCGTCATAGTGTAAATAGGTGTGTCCCGCTACATCCATTGTTAGCTCCCTCAAGCTAACTGTTGTTCTCTCTTCAGAACGCACACAAAAGGGAAAGGCATGTGTTCATGTTTCAAAAAAGTGCAACGTTCCTTTAAAGACATTTTTTTGACGTTTGTTTGGCAACAGGCGCGTACATTTTTAAGATCAAGCCAGCCTGTGATTTCTTTGGTATTTCTTTTGGACATGATGGTGCAATGCTTTTTATTTCAAGCAACATCAGTAGTTTTGTCCCAGGTCTGATGCTGTGGTAGTCTCATTGGGAAATAAAGGAGTGGTTCTTTAGTGCTGACGCTAGAGCTGCATTGCATTACTGTCACCATGGCTCCTGTCTTTGCACCAATGGCTTTTTCGTAGTGATGTCTGCCCTGTTGTACCATGTGATTCAAAGCCGTATGTTTGAATGCCAATGGACCGTCACAGTTGGGCAGGCATGACGTGACTGGGCAAAGCTGGGACCCATTACAACATTAACAACTCTGACAAAGTTGAAGTTTTTCATGTAACGTGCAGCTGGGTGTTACTCATTTGCATACATGGGCAGTGCAAGGATTTTAGCAGCAAAGCATCTAGTTTACGCACGCTTTTGCATGTTCCAAAAAGAGATTGTATGCTTTTAACTCCTCATATTTCATTGTAGTTAATCATCACAGAGGAAAAAAAAAAAAACACTGATGATTTCTATATGAAGCTTTCAGGCCCAAAACACCTGATGACTGGAATTGGATGAATCCAACAAATAGCCATGGATAACGTAACGGGCTGACAACAGTTCATCAGGTATTTTCTGCCTAAGTCAATGAGTAGAATCTGTTGACGATGGTTTCTAGCTTGCTTTTCCTCCTCGGATCCCATGAGATCCCTTGTTTTTTCCTCAACGTTTGCTCATGCATAGCTCCTCCTATAAACACCCTCCAACCTCCTCACTCCCTCAATAACCCCTGCACTCTTAAGCCAGTCAGCTTGGACACATGCAGGTTATGGTGTTGATCCGGGCCAAATCTGGGCTGATTTTGGGTCCGAAACAGCGTCTGACACGTAAAAGCCCCAGTCGCTCCAGACCCAGATTTTGCCCCCACCGGGCAACAGACAGTAACCGAAAAACCGTACCCCTCCCCTTCGTCAGAACTCCCTCCTCTAGAAGAGACAGGAGGTCAATGGCTGGCTTGGGAGACCAAGGGGCAGAACTGCTTAAGTTTCATCAATGGTAAGGTGTCCTCCTTATTCACTCCACCAGTGGGCCAATAAGGAGCAGTGTTTGCAATCAAGAAGAATATTGTTTATCACCTTATATATCATAGGATCATCTTCAGCAGTCTATCTGCAGAATCCCATCTGATCGACATCCATGACCAAAACCTCATAATCATCTAACTCTGTCATGAAGAAGATGGGTTTTTCTTTCACTTTATGTAATGTAATGCTAGCGTTTGCCATCGAGCGCACATATCCTCTCTTTTACAATCCACATGGTAGCCTCAAAGTCTTCTGTTTCATCCGAGTTACCTACCAACAAGTTTTCCTTACTTGTATCCCTTCCTCACTGGGGCGTTGCAAGTGAGGGAGAGAGACAGTCTTATTGTCACCAATGAGGGCACTACACTTAACACTTATTTATTACTTTCCATTTCATAGTGCTTGTGCCATTTGTAGGCCCCTATGAAATGTTTTATTTTTTTCAAAATTTCCTTTGCATTTGGTAGAATTGCGTTCTTGCACTTACTTCACCAGCATGAAATGCTAAAATCCTTACATTTATTAATGAAATATTGGCCTTTCCCGATAATCAATAAATCAAATATCCACAAGATAAATAAAGACAAACTCAATCATTTTGCCTGCCTCGATATATTGACGTGCGTTTGACTTCCTCCCCTCTCACTCTACCAAACAGGTCATGGTGACGAGAAGGGACGTTGGTTTGGGGAAGTGTTTCCCCGGCAGACTGCTCAATCGTGGCGTCATGTCACCACAAACACTAACCCTCCTCCCAAGCTAAACATGTTGACACGACGGCCTGAAACTCCTGTTACAGAGTGTGAACGGAAGCTAGCTGGGTTAACATAGTTTAGCAGAGCATGCTAGTGCGTGTGTGTGTGTGTTTACACCGTGTTACTGGAACGTTTATTGGCGGTTAAGACAAGCTGGATGCAAGAATAAAAGTGCCTCTCGTCTTTTCTCGCTCAGAACTTGCACGACGTCGGCGGGCATCGTAAAACGCTCGCTTACACTCAAGCGGCAAAACACAAGACGGTGAAAATATACTCATCCAGCCTGGGTCACGCACACATAGCCGCACTCGCATGCTCTGCTTAACCAAGCTAACCCTGCAAGCTTCCAGTCACGCTCCGTAAGAGGATTTTTCCTCCAACTTTCGCCGGTGTTCTAGGTTGCAAAGTCTACAGTACATGTTTAGTTCGGGAGGGGGCGGTTAGTGTTTTTCGGTCCGCCGGGGAAATGCTTCCCCACACAGACCCTTCTCGTCACAATGACATCATTTCATTCACATTTCCCTAAGATTCCTTGTTTGGGGCCCTACGTTTAAGCAGCTTGGACTTGGACTAATTTCACTTTCACTTTCCTTTTCTGTGAGGCAATGTCATCAGAAAAGTCTGCCTCACACTTGGGGAAACTGAGGCTCTACGCATCATTACGTATTCTCTCTTTTCTTAAGATATAATTATATTCAGACAGATTCATTTAGAAAGCATTGCTGTTTGGTGGTGGAATTTCACCTATTAGTCCAAAAATATGCTTATTTAAGCAAATGGATACTTTTGGAGAAAAATGTAACATTTTCATGCATAAAAGTGCTAAAATGAAGAAAATATAAATATGAGGCATTAAGAAGACGCATTGAAAGACACTGTGATGATATGTAGCTTTTTACATTGGTCACTAAGGTATCAGTAATGTTACACACCGCCGCAGGAAGTACCGCACAGAACAGGAAGTAAAAAAAGGAAGAGCAACAAGGAACTCTCCCATTGCTGACATGTGAATATTTCCTGTATATCTTATTTTCTCTTATGTCTACTATACTGAGGTGACTTTAGGGGTGTTATGCCATGTCTAAAGGGCTTTAATCATGTTAATTTCCATGTCTAATCAAACAAAACAAAACTAATTTGAAACATGACTCATCCCATCGAGTCAGAATAACCAATGGGCTGCAGTCATCATGATCATAGTTCTTACGGTAGGTGTGGTATGTTGTAAAGAAGTAGTGTTTCTCCGTAGCATAAATAACATCATATGTCTTCCATATTTCCTTATCGTTCACTAGGGGTATCGCACGGGACTAAAATGTGACGATATTTCTCATTTAGAGACATGCTGTCTTGCGGAAAGAGGAATGAGACTGAGATCTATGGCGTGGCTACTGTGAATGATAATACACGAAATACGGAAGTGGACGATTGGAAACGCACACGCTGTAAACCTTGCAAACCAACCTACTGAGTGACCTTTCCAAGAGAGTTGATCAAACGTGCTTAAGATTTGACACATCACAACACCATGGCTGCATAGCAAAACATGTGATAGTAGCATCTGTTTCAGTACTTCCAGAGCATCCCGGGAAGTGTAGTTCTTTATGTCTTTACTAATAGGATGATCGAAAATAGCACGTTAACGTCACTAACGCATGCGCATCATGTCAAGGTGCACCTCTGTGTGATGGATGGATGGATGGATGGAAGCATAGTGTAGCGTCCCCACACGGTCACACAGAGTGCGACGCTCTTTAATAATTTTATTCATACCTGAACACATCAACAGCAGTGCAATTCCAACACCGTATATGTACCTCCAACTCACAAACGCACCTGTAGTCGTCCTCGGAACCACACTTTGTCACAGCCGAGAATGCGAGATGCATTCACGGACACTAATGTCTTTATTATGTATGTGTGTGTGAGGTCTAAATAAACTGGAAAGGGTAAATAATAAGCCAATATGCTTATCTCTCACTAACGCGGTGCTTTTCAAATAGTGGGGCGAGCCCCCCCAGGGCGCGATGAACTGTTAGGGTGAGCGTGAGAGGCAGGGAGAACTTGTAACAACATGTATGAATTTGTGGTACTTTGACTCTTGAATATGCTTCACTGCTCTCCATTGTGTTGGATTTCACGGCTTTCACTTTCCCGTTCAGGCAGCACAGTACTAATAAATACATTTTCTTAGTTGTATTTCATATCAGGAGGGTGCGAAAACATTTCTGTACCCTAGCAGGGGCATGACAGAGGATAATTGAGAACCACTGCACCAACGTAACTCTAAATGCGGAGGTACAATTTGATGAATTTCAGTATCCCAGAAGATACATCTACACTCAAAATTCAAGGTAAATGACGTGTCTTTGAACGCAGCCCTTCATGGCTCATAACACAGTTAGTGTCATTCAAACGCTGTGCTACTATGAGAGTTTTGCAAATAAGTGCTATGTTTTAGCTAGAGTTTGTATTTTCAGTTCATTTGGAGCTGTTAATATGTACAAATACATATATATAATTGTCTGCTGTCATTGATCTTTATCTTCACTGTTTTTGTTCATTCAATACAGTCAAAATTGGCATATTCCACACATAGTTGCAGCCGGCGGTTAATTGTCATTAATTCATTTTAAACCTGTCATTAATTTGATGGAAATGTGTAATTATTTGACAGCCTCGGCCTTTACATAAGTACACATAGTTGGAGATGAAATTCTCCACAACATCCTAAAGGTCAAATGACCACTTTGGAAAATTAATTAAGCCAATTTCACCTCCCCTTCGCGTGCTTTTTAATCTCCAGTTATGAGAAGGGAGACTCTCACGTCAAATTCTATTGAAGATTAAGTCAGAAATAACAATTGAAAGATAAATCAGACGTAATAATTGAAATATAACTCAGACAGGATAGTTCTCCGCAGCTTACTGGATCCTGGTCTCTGTTTGATCCACCTGTTCCCTTCTTCCGGACGAATGAAAGTGGGAGACATCCCCTATCGTCCCATAGTTATTTTTATACTGTTTTTGCTCAGACCATTGGCATCAGTCTCTCCAAGGATATTTCTCCCAGATTCTTTGACAAAGTTTGTGTGGCACCAGCAGATGATAGCCGGATACCTCGCCGTCTCGATAACACTTAGTGTAGTTGTTGACTTAAACAAAACATTCTTTGATCCGGCCAATGTTTATCTGTTTCGACTACATTCTGGGCCCTACCTGGCTGGTGACCCTGGTGTGCACAAGCTGTGGCCAACAGTATTTCTGTTTAACCTTTGACACACTTAAACAGATGTTCATCCACTCCGCTAACTGTTTAATCAAGCATTATTTCTATAAACTACTTGTAATCATTCACTAAGTTATTAGATTCATTGATTAACAGTTATATCTAGACTGTGCTTATTTTAAGACAACAATAATTCAATCAATAAACATCAACGCAAACACATTCTAAAATGTACTTGTAATAATGATTTACCCACTCAGTAAATTCATTTTGTTCCTACAACATCAACATAAATGATTATCAACCCATTATGTCAACTGTTACCACTTTTTTTCTTTCAATTTGTGGAAAAAAAAGTTCAAAGCATCACGCTTAGGTCGTGCACACTGACGTATAAAACGTTTCCAACGTTTGTCCACTCCTATATTTTGGAGAGAGTAATGCTGAAATATGTTGTGGTGTGGTGATGCAAGTGTGCGGTGACACCCCTCTTGTTGACAGTATGAGGGGGTAATATTTCCGTGCTTTCCTGCTTTTTCCTGTGTTTCAGTGGAGAATGGGGAGCACTGCGACTTTACCGTGTTGCGCAACATGCTAATCAGGTAGGCCGTTTGCACGTTTCACCTGTGAAATTGATGGGTCTTTAGGCCTGTCATGAAGATCAGTAACTCACTTAACCACATGCTAAACAAAAACCAAGTGGATAACATTGCCGGCCGCGATAAATGGACTTGTTGGCGCTGGCGAGGAGTAAAGAGCAAATTCACGTGCGTGCTGGCGACGGACGGTCACCACGCACTGACTACAGCCTTGTGAAAAACATGTTGAGTAAACCGTGTGGAATACTTTCTTGTGTGTAACCACCACCAATAGGACACATATGCAGGATTTGAAGGATGTCACCAACAACGTCCACTATGAAAATTACCGCAGTAAGAAACTAGCTGCCATCACCTGTCACGGCATGGACACCACCAAGACCAAGGGACAACTGACCAAGTAAGACCCGTATTTACAATATTATGTATGTTGTACATGTACATGTACATGTAGTAGCTGTATCAGAGGTGCGCTCTTTTTCATAAACTACTCCTGTATACTAAGCACGAATGATGAGTATTTCTCATTCACACTGTCAAAGTTTACAGGTCACCAAAGTACTTGATACCATTCAACAATTGACAGTTTAGTTCAATAAAGGTAATTACGTATCATTCCTCAGTAGGCGTGTTTTAGTCCGGTTAGCACTCGCTATCAAACATTATGCACGTACGAGAAATGGAAGTGATGATGCAAAAGACAAAGTCAAGGCAACATATTTGAAAGCTTTCAGCAATGGGCACATTTTCCAAATCCTCATGAAATAATAGAAGAAGAAACGCAAGTGAAGAAAACACACATCTTACTGCTGATATAGATTATCAGTAATCAGCATAATGAAGATGAACGTTGCAACTCTGTGAGTGTTTGTTTACGCTTGTTAGCTGGGACACTTGCATGCCGAGGTACCGCTGTACAAATGACAATACTGTGAGTGTTTGTATACGCTTGTTAACTGGGACACTCGCATGCCGAGGTACCGCTGTACAAATGACAATAAAAACCAGCAGCAGTGCTCCGGTACCTTCTCACCTGTCTTTGGCAGGCGGCGTACTCTGTGACAACTCAACATACAGCGACAGTAGACACAAATGACTTTGGTCTTGGCTTTGAAGCTAAATTTACCAATCAAAATACCATTTTCCGTCTCCATGTCTCATCTATATTAGGTCCCACTTGCGGCTCCACATCCACATCAAACTACAGGGTGGGCTGAGGCTCAGACAGGACAGGACGTGCGCATGTTAAACACGCATCATAGTGGCGTTAAAGGAAACGTCTGTTACTTTGACAGTGGCTGCTAATGTGATTTTCAGGACGCTGTCCACGCCGTATGCAGGTGTGCATGCACTTTGCATAATGTATGTAGAGCAAGCTTTTGAAATGAAAGCATTTTGTCCAGGAGTCCCCTGGCACAGATGGAGGAGGAGCGGAAGGAGCATGTGATGAAAATGAAGAAGATGGAGGCAGAAATGGAGCAGGTCTTTGAATTGAAGGTTAAGGAGAAGAAGCAGAAACTGAAGGATTCAGAGGCTGAGGTACATGTTTGAGTCTACGTAGCACATACACATACAGTATATACTGTAACACTTACATAGCCATACAGGGTCACGGCCAAAAGCACTGGCACATTTGTTTGCACTGAAACGAGAGCAAAAAAAGTCAAATGTAATCATTGCGCACACAAGTCCAAAAAATGGACTGCACCAGGTTATACACAAGTGTAAAGTAGTATGCTTTAGCATGTATGTTAGCATGTAAGCGACTGCGTGTGGTGCAGTCACATGGTGCGTTCCACACGTTTTCTGGCCCTGTGAGTGAGATAGGCGCTTGGGTGCTGATGTCTCTGTGGCCTTCTGATCCTCAGCTGGAGCGGCGTCACCAGCAAATGAAACGCAACTTGGAGGCGCAGTACAAAGAACTGGAAGAGAAGAGACGGGTGTTCGAAGATGAGAAAGCCATCTGGGAGGCTCAGCAGAGAATCCTTGAGCAGCAGAAACTGGATGCCTCCAAGTCAGTAACCAACACTCTGAAGCAGCTGCGTACTGTATACTGTATATACTGTAGCATGTTTACTAGTTCCTATTGTCATAGAGGAACATGCTGCTGTCAATCATACCTGAATGCTATCTCAGGCATGCTATGATATGTGTTTATGTAGAGTATTCAATCTCATTCCTTCTAGCAGTTACTCTTTACTCTATAACTGTTATTGGAATGATTAGAAATGGATGTAGAACAAAGACGTGTTGAGTGAAGTGCGGTGTAGCATGGACGATACAAGCGCGTCTAATCAACTCTTGTGTTTTTCTCACGTAGGACAATGGAGAAGAACAAGAAGAAAGGAAAAATCTTTTGAAGAGTGAAATGTCTTTCCTCTTTAGTTACTCTTCAGTGCTTTCTCTCTCTCTCTCTCTCTGTCTCTTTCTCACATATACGTATTTACAGTACATATGGCTACTTTGGAAAACACAACATTATGCAACACTCCCAACACACACGCATGCTGCTCCTTAGCGTGGACACCCTCACATTTTCCTCTCACACATTTCTCCTTAACGGCCATGACAGAAACGTAACCTCCTCTCAGCCTGTCCTACCCGGTACACCACTCATATGTACACCTGTCCTACCCGGTACACCACTCATATGTACACCTGTCCTACCCGGTACACCACTCATACGTATGTACACCTGTCCTACCCGGTACACCACTCATGTCCTCGTACATGTATACACGTGTTGTGGTACAGTATATATTTCAAAACATGTCCAAATTGTGTTGATTTGATGTGTTGTCACATACTTATGAATGATGATGGACTTATGGTGAATGAGATTTTTGGGGGACGGGGACACCCTATTTTTGGAGAAAAATATCAAATATATTTTTGGACATGCAAGGCTGTCAAAGCAGAATGGAGCCAACTTGCTGTTCCACACTATTTCCATGCCTTCCAGTGAATAAGGTAAAGCTGTGAGAGTACGGAGGTCTGTGGAAGTCACAAACAAAAGGAAACGGAGCGACTAGACACCACAGATCATAACAAAGACCTTCCTAAAAAACTAAGTGCAAGGAATAAATACTTGAAATAAGTACATGAACGCTAGGAAGGAGTAATATCCCGTATCGGCAATATCGACATCACATAAATTTGGTATTGGCAGTTGATGTGTCGATGATGTTGACATTGTATCGGGTCTGCAGGCTGTATCAACTTGGATTGAGCTGGTGTGAGGAGTATCGGCAAAGTCGATGCTGTGCGGGTATGGCTATGAGATGGATCCGCCTGCCTCAGATTGTAGACAGGAGAACTCGGGCATACGAATCAGAATAATTGTACCCACCTACCTCGTTGCCCCGTAGCTAGACAATAGCCAAGCATGAACAGGAAAAGCAGAGAGAAACGACAGGAAATAGAGGAAAAAAAGCAGGCGCCTACTGATGACGTTGTGTTTTTCAGTAAATGTTGTGCTTCTTCCTATTTGACCTAAAGATGTTATGCAAACGCCTCATTGATGTCTACACAACCCCCCTCCACCGCAAAAAAACCCTACTTTTTACTGTTTGGTCTAAGCAGAGAGTCTTGTCAAGAACTTGAACTTGATGACATGTTGAGAAGATTGTTTTCCTTGCTGACGGGCTAATAATATGTGTCACATGACGTGTGTGCCATCTTACAGAGGCACGCAAAGAGACCTTTTCTATCAAACTTAGGCAGCACGCTTCAAAATAAAAGCTGACTTTCGCCAATGCATTTCCAACAAGATGAACTGTAGATGCTAGCAGGTAAAAATGACTTGATGGTGGTAACATATACAGTATATTGTGTACATAATGTTCATTGCTTTTCCTTATGCCACTAATAACGGCATGTTACTGTCGGGAAATATAGTTTGGCCTACAAATATTTGACATTGACTTTCCCACATCTCTCCATCAGCTTTCACTTCCCGCAAGTTTTCCGTGAACTTTGGACAAAAGCCTTTTTTATGTACCTTTTGATATGTGTGTGTTGCTTTCCCATTGTTCTTCTCAAGTATTCCATGTCTGATTGCACATTGACAACATTAAAGTTGCCAAGGTTACACTCTCAGCCTCCAGGTATCCTTTTTACCCTCAAATGTTTGAAGTGTCTCATCTCTGCGCACGCTGTGACTGACCTGACCACTTGGATACATTTTGTACAGGAAGCGATGGAGTGCAAGTCAATATATGCTCAACTAGTGTCATAGTCTAATATCTAATAGATCTCAAAAATTGGTTTGCTTTCCAAGGGCCAACAAATACAGTAGATGATCTTTGGACACACGCCCTGATATTCTGCACTGAGACAATTCTTGATGTATCAAACAAATACATCTTAATTCATCACATTTTATTTGTGAAATAACATTGTTGCACTAAACGCTCAGGCACACATCGTGGAAGAGAATTTGTCCAGAACGTTTCCTTTATTTCATATTCAAGAGCGGGGTAAGCTATGATAATAGTTGATGACAGCTACATTTGAAGACACAAAATAAAAAAGCAATTTAGACACGCCATCTATTGGACAGCAAGCCACACTGTTGCAATGCTATTGGCTGTCCGTCGTCGGCAAACGGAAGCATTGATCGCAAGCTAGACATTCTTGTTATGTTGTAGAAGCCAAATGACAACGCCTAGCTATTTTATAGCCACAAATTGGAATAAAGTCACATGGAGAATATAGTTTAACTTCTGAAAGGCCAGGACACACTACCTGTCAAAGAGATACTCAGTCTTACATACAAGGATGCCTTATGATTGCACTCCATTTAAAATAGGCCTTGTCTGGAGGGATAGAAGATAGTTTTATTACAAAATACTACCTACAGCAGGGGTCACCAACGTTTTTTCTTGTGAGAGCTACTTTTAGAAAATGAAAATGGCCACGAGCTACTCATTTTTGTAGAAATGATTTTCATAACTTATTTCAACCCAAACAAATAAAATATGCTTCTTTTACCAAAACATTCACAAAATGCTGGTATCCACAACTCACATTTTATGTTTCAGAATACTTTTCTTTCTAGTGTTCTCACATTATTAACTGAAAAGCAGGCCTGCGGGCACCTCATGTGGTCGTGGGGGGCTACCTGGTGCCCACAGGCACTGTGTTGGTGACCCCTGACCTACAGTAATCCCTTATGGTTCCAGGTAGGATCCCTTCTCATAAATGCAATCTTTTATGTTCTATTCCAGGGGTCTCAAACTCAATTGGACTGGGGGCCAGTGGAGGTAGAGTGTGGGTGAGACTGGGCCGCAATCAAGTATTGGGAGTAGGGCTGGGAATCTCAGGGTACCTCACGATACGATACCATTCACAGTACACTAGGTCCCCAACTTATTAACACCCGACTAGCGAACACTCGCTGATACGAACACGAGCTGATTGGTTTATATTTTATTTTATTTTGCCTTGTAGTGCTTAGGAATCAGTATTTCTACTGCTACTGTACATGCTTGACCAGTAGAGGGCACTGTGACACTGCTAATGGGACCAACAGACGCTGGGCAGAGAAAGCTTCTGCTAAATAGAAAGCTAAGTGTTAGCTTTATGATACAACCCGGACAGAGTGTGTGATTAAAGTTGATGAGTTAATAGGCCTGCTTAATTCTACACCACCCACAGAACACTACCTCTTTTAGAAGAGTCTAACCACCACCACCATTTGTCCTTTTTTTCAATAACTCCTCCTCCACAACGACGTATGCTTGACCACTCCTCTTCAAAGGTAAATAACATTTATCATTACGTATTATTATATCACTTTTATTATTGTTTTTTTCATTCATTATCCTGGTTTAATATTACTACTGCATCCAAACTCATATTTACATACATACACATATACTGCATATGTATACACGTACATGTAGTACCTATATCATTGCTAATATTACCTTTTACCCTACTTAAGAACAATTCCACTTAAGAACGGTCATCTGGAACCAATTGTGTTCGTAAGTTGGGGACTTAGTGTACATTCAAGATTCAAGAGTTTTATTGTCATATGCATAGTAAAACAGCAGTTATACCATGCAATGAAATTCTTATTCTGTTCATTCTCCCAAGAAAAGAAAGAAAACACAAGAAAGAATAAGAACATAAACATAAATACCAATAAATTAAGCAACAGAATACAGATAAATAAATAAATATATATATAGTGTAGGCCGCACGGTGGTCTAGTGGTTAGCACGTTGGCCAACACAGAAACAGCTTGGAGATCGGGAAGACCTGTGTGGAGTTTGCATGTTCTCCCCGTGTGCGCGTGGGTTTTCGCCGGGTACTCCGGCTTCCTCCCAAATTCCCAAAAACATGCAGGTGAGGTTAATTGTCGACTCTAAATTGCCCATAGGTATGAATGTGAGTGTGAATGGTTGTTTGTCTATATGTGCCCTGCGATTGGCTGGCGATCAGTCCAGGGTGTACCCCGCCTGTCGCCCGAAGTCAGCTGGGATAGGCTCCAGCATGCCCCCGCGACCCTAATGAGGAAGAAGCGGCATAGTGGTTGCCATAATGGCATAGATGGATATAGTGTTATGAGTGTGTGCGTGTGTTGCGTGCGGCGTGTGTGAGTGCTTCGTTGAGAAGCCTGATGGCCTGTGGGTAAAAGCTGTTCGCCAGCCTTTTGGTCCTGGACTTCAGACTCCTGTAGCGTCTGCCTGACGGTAGGAGTGTGAATAATGAGTGTTGTGGATGTGTGCTGTCCTTGATGAGGTTGTGTGTTCTTCGTAGGACTTTAGTTTTATAAATGTCTTGCAGTGAGGGGAGGGCTGCCCCAACAATGTTCTGTGAGGTCTTGATCACCCGCTGGAGTGCCTTCCTATCACGTGTTGTACAGTTACCGTACCAAACAGTGATGGAGGCGGTAAGGACACTTTCCATAGTGCATCTGTAGAAGCAACTCAGGATTGTGGTGGACATGCCAAATTTCCTCAGTCTTCTCAGGAAGTACAGTCTCCTTTGGGACTTCTTCAGAATTTGTTGGGTGTTGTGAGACCAGGTGAGGTCCTCGCTGATGTGTGTGCCAAGGAACTTGAAGGTTTTCACCCTCTCCACCTCAGTCTCATCAATAAACAGGGGTCTATGCGGCTCCTTTTCCCTTGTTCTTGGGTCGATGATCATCTCTTTAGTCTTATCTGTATTGAGAAGGAGATTGTTATCACGACACCAAGCTATGAGGTCCGCCACCTCTCTTCTGTATGATGTTTCAACACCACCAGTGATCAGTCCGATGACTGTAGTGTCATCCGCAAATTTAATGATGCTGGTGTTGTTCTGGGAGGCCACGCAATCGTAGGTGAAGAGCGTGTAGAGGAGCGGACTCAGCACACACCCCTGTGGGGTCCCAGTGCTCACAATTCTTGAGCTGGATGTGCGATTGTGGACTCTGACTGACTGGGGCCTGCCTGTTAGAAAGTTAAACACCCAGTTACAGAGGGAGGGTGACAGGCCAAGTGTGAGGAGCTTATTTGTGAGTTTGTGGGGGCAGACTGTATTAAAAGCAGAGCTATAGTCTATAAATAGCATTCTGACGTATGTGTCCTGGCCCTGTTGGTGAGAAAGGGCTGTGTGGATGGCAGTGTTGACTGCATCATCCGTGGACCGGTTCTGGCGATATGCAAACTGTAGAGGGTCCACAGTTGCCGGGATGTTCTTTTTGATGTGGGTCATGACTATTCTTTCAAAGCACTTCATTACAATAGGAGTGAGTGCTATAGGGCGATAGTCATTCAAGCAGGTCACGTTGCTCTTCTTGGGTACGGGCACTATGGTGGTGGACTTAAAGCAGGTCGGTACAGATGCTTGTGCAAGCGACAGGTTAAATATGTCAGCAAGCACATCAGCTAGCTCTGATGAGCAAACCCGAAGTGCACGTCCTGAGATGTTGTCTGGGCCTGCTGCTTTTCGTGGGTTTGTTTTGTTTAGAACCCTGCGCACATCAGCTGATGTCACCATGAGAGGTGAGTCCTGTGTGCTCCCCAGGTTCAGCCACCCTCTCTGCTCATCAGGAGTTTGGGTGTCAAAGCGGGCATAGAACTCGTTCAGCTCATCAGGAAGTGTGGTTTGGCTGGACGTGGCTACGCTACTCTGCTGTCGATAGTCTGTGATGTGCTGGAGCCCCGCCCACATGCGCCGAGGGTCTGAGGTGGAATAGTAGCCCTCCAGCTTCTGTCTGTACTGTCTTTTGGCCTCTCGTATGGACCTCCTCAGGTCATATCTGGCCTTTTTGTAGTCATCAGCGGTGCCCATGACAAATGCAGTCGAACGAGCACGTAGCTTAGCCCTTACATCACAGTTCATCCACTGTTTTTGGTTAGGGTATTTTCTGTAATACTTGGTGGTGCTAACAGTCTCTATACATGTGCTAATGTAGCCAGTAACAGCAGAAGCATATTCATCCAAATCAACAGTACAATCTTCCCTCCCCGCTGCAGTTTTAAACACATCCCAGTTTGTGCAGCCAAAGCAGTCCTGAAGTACTTGATCAGTTTCTTCATTCCACACTTTAACTGCTGTACTTACAGGGGGAGCTTGTTTAAGAAGTTGTCTGTATGTTGGATGAAGGAATATAGAGATGTGGTCAGCCTTTCCAAAGTGCGGGCTTGGAACAGCCTTCAAAGCACCTTTCATGTTGCTGTAGACTTGGTCCAGGATGTTATTTTCCCTTGTGGGAAAGCTCACATGCTGGTAATATTTGGGGAGGACAGTCCTGAGGTTACAGTGGTTGAAATCGCCAGATATATTGAATACAGCGTCTGGGTGTTTGGTCTCGTGTTTATCAATGATGTCATGCAGGAGGCCTAGTGCGTTAGCGGTGTTAGCTCGTGGTGGGATGTAAACAGCAGTTAAATACACAGCGCTAAACTCACGAAGCAAATAAAAAGGTCTGCATTTCACCATCAGCAGCTCAATGTCCTGCGAGCAGTGCTTTTCCATCGTCTGTACGTCTGTGCACCACCGTTAAACACAGACGCCGCCACCTCTGTGTTTACCAGACGCTAAAGTCCGATCTCCCCGGTAAGCAGCAAATGATTCCAACTGGATCGCCGAGTCCGGTATATCCTCCGTCAGCCAGGTTTCTGTGAAGGTGAGGACACAGCATTCCCTGATCTCACGTTGAGCTGTAATCCTTGCTCGTAGTTCGTCCATCTTGTTTTCAAGAGAGCGGATGTTGGCTAGCAGCAGGCTTGGTAGCGGTGACCTAGTCGCTCTAGCTTTTAGCCTAGCATGCAGGCCGGCCCGCTTGCCTCGTTTACGCCTCGGATGCTTTGCTCGCCGGGTATTCAGCTCACCAGGCCCGCAGGCTGCTGCGTTCTCCCGGCGCAGAAGAAAGGCAAAGTCTGAGAGGCTAAATGAAAGTTCATGGTGAACCCTGCCGATGTTCAAAAGTGTCTCTCTGTTGTAATGTACTGCGTGAGTGTGTTGAATGTCCAAAATGAACAATAAAATAGAAAAAAATAGAAAAACACGGGAGAGTGAGACAGACGTCTGCCAC